>NC_141047.1:32325236-32430236 GCF_041138505.1 Cibotium barometz | reverse complement strand
TAATACTCAACTAGTGCTATTAATCCATTATTAGTGCCACTAATTGGCACTGGCTTAGCCTCATTATTAGCCAAATCAGTTATGTTTATTAGGAACATAGCAGTCTTACACGAGCAAGCCATGAAACAAGTAGGCACAAATCGAAGGATATATGCAACATTATCCCAGATTAAGCATGATGCTTCCCCTTTTGCATCTTGGAGATTCTTAGCAGCAGCACCGTCAGTCCAAACTCCTTGATTCAGGACCCTGAGATTTGCACTCGCATCCAGGAGACCTGGGGGCACTGCTGACGTGGCCCTTGATAATGTGCCCCTCCTGCGCCAGCTGTCTGGAAACCTCAAGTGCCAACTTGGAGAGGCAGTCTCTATACAGTGTAAGGACATGGTATATGTAAGAGATAGTCCAAAAGAGGGCATCAAGAACCAAGGAAGCAGTCCCAAACTCAGCCAATAGAATCTCATGCGGTATCAAGGGCTTACTCCCAATGATCTGAGATAGCATTATATCCTGCAGTTTCTCTATCCTAAAAAGAATGAAAGAAACAAAGATATATTAACGTCTTCAAAAGACCTAGAGGGTATATGAGACCAAAAAGGTAGTACAATGTATCCATGATGAAATATTGATCATGGAAAAGAAGAAAACCATACGAAACTAGCTATATAAGCTAAAGTACTCATGTGATGCTACATCTATAGTGATACCATTCTCCTCCATAACAGAGCACAAAGCAACCATGGTCCATAGCATCTCTCCTCTGTGATGGGAGCTCCCCATATCGTCAAAGGATATCCTAGATCTCCAGCTTCCAGGTGGAGGGATGAGGCCTCTAAGATCTGGGGCGTTGGGCTCTCAGAAGAAATTGCGTATGCTCCCTAGTGACACCCGTATGCGTGGACCAGTGGATCACATGTCCATGTAGGCCATCGTGGGCCTGGTTGGTTCTTTTGTTGCTCCTGTCTGGCCACTATAGTCACTGGATGACCCAAAGAAATCTGTGATGGAGGTCTAGGAGGTGCCTCACTAGATTTGTCTCTCGGAGTGCTGCCTCAGCATTCCATGATGACAAAGCTTTAGGAGATGGTCCTCGTACTCATCAGCCATGAGAGGGAGCCAAATCCATCCCAAAAGAGAGTGAAATCTCCCTTGGATCTCATAGTAGCGTGGGAATTTGAGCAAATACTGCACCTCGTACTCCACCTCACCATTGGTGCATACTCTGCATATACGTGCATCTTGTAGGATGCCCTCGGCTCCACCTCACTCAACCCTAAGGCAATTGTAACTCGTAGCGGGTGCCCGGGGGACTAGGGCCTTTGACACACTTGTCGATACCATCAAAGCATATTAAAACATTTAATCATGGCCACAACCTTAACACATATCCATCATCACTTTGCATAAAACATAAAAGCTGGACAAAATATCCACAAATGCTGAAAATGGAGCTTGCATGTGTGACACCGCATAGAGGCCGGAATGGGCCGACCCCCCCCCCTTCCTTGGAGTATTTTATTACCCAAGGAGAATAATATCATGTACAAGCTTTGAGGGCCTTACTCTCCCCACGGGAGATGCCGGATTATCCATATACAAATGCCATAACACAGCCCAACACAAGGCTACCAAGCCGGAACACAGGCTCTAGAAATGCCGAGCCAACAACATAATCCATATACCTCAGTGTGGGTACTGATTCTTCCCCAAAAACCACGGGTCTTCATGCAATAGAGCTAGTACAGCAAGTACAACTCTCCATTCAGCCGGTACAGTAGGTACAATGGCTGGTATAGTCAGTACAATGGCTGGTACAATAGGAACAGTGGCTGGTACAGTTGGTACGGTGGCTGGTATGGCAGGTACAACAAGTACAAATGTTGGTACAGCAGGTACAGTGGCTAGTACAGCCGGTACAGTGGCTGGTACAACCAGTACAATGGTTGGTACATCAAGTACAACAAGTACAAGGACTAGTATAGCAGGTACAAAGGCTGGTACAGCATGTACAAAGGCTAGTACAACAAGTACAATGGCTAGAAATCATAATAAATGATTAAATACCCTTGCCTTCAGCATTTCTTCGCTATGGAAGCCTCCAAAACAGTCCCCAACAGCCGGTATTCTTCATGGGCAGCCTTAAAGAGAGAGAGAAAGAGAGTAGCCATCATTAGGGCAGCCTCCTGTAACGGTGGTAGAGGCTAGTGTGCAGCAAGAGAGCCTCCATTAATGAAGAGAGAGGGCTTCAATTTATAGATTTGGGCCTCCCATGAGCTAAAATGGCAAGAGAAGGCTACAATGACAAGTGGAGAGCCACACAATAGCTGAAGTGACAAGTGTGAGACCACTTGTCTCACTTTGATCCACTTTCTAACAAGTGTCAGGCCACTTGTCTCACTTTGGTCCACTTTCTTGCGACATGTCCCAATCTAAGAGATGGGTCCTTCCATAAACTTTATCTCTAAAAATATCCCAACTGGTAGACATTCTGTCATAGGCACTTTGCCAACTCTTGGTATCTGCTCAAAACAGATGTAATGACGCGAACAGAATTTCCATCGGAGTCGGGCCAAAAATAGCAACTCTCCTAAATTTTAGGAGTGTGGTCCTTTGTATTCTAGGATAATCCCCCATTCCCAAAGCTTGTACTTTCCAAATATTTAGACATCCTGGAGTCCACCAGACCCCTTTCATACTGGAAAATGTCTAGGCTGGTGACAACAATGACAAGATACCCTCAGCTCATCAATCACTATCAACATGGCATGCGACAAAAAATGGAGAATCCAGGCTGTACTAGAAGGGAGGAAAGCGGTCCGCCTAGAGACAGCTCCAAACTTTGCTAGCACGATTTCATGTGGCAGAGATGACTTGGTCCTGATCATACATGAGAGCATCATCACCTGGAGTCTCTCTCTCTCTACTCTACCAGGTTCCCTCATTGAGATACGGTCCCTAGAAGGGGGCCCCATACATTATTGTTCGGTACACCAAGGTATCGAATAGCCAAAACTTGGTACAAGGTTCCTAAAAATGGGCCTCGAAACACTACCATGCTAGGCAGGCTAGGGATGCATATCTTCTCGTTAAACGTCCATTGACACAAAAGAAGTTGAATTACTCGTCTACGAAAGACCCAAAGGGTCTATAAGACCAAAAAGTGTACAATGATGTCCATGGAATCTCATCGTGGAAAAAAAGAAAAAGAAAAACACAACAACAAAATGTATACAATGATGTCCAGAGAAGGAATGAAGTACATCCAATCCTATTGGAATATATATCATCTCCAAAGGGTCTACATACACCTTTTTCATGCTTGTACTGGCCATTTTATGAGACCCTGCATTTGCATATTTTAGCAGATATTATTGGGGATTTTTCTACCATTTTTAGGCATTTTATAGCATTTTAATGCTACAGGACAGCTATCGGCCTGCTACAACTAGCTGACCAGCTCTCAGGAGGGATATCTAAGGGTGCTCACCCTTCCCCTCAGTTTTTCATCTCATTATTGCATATCTGTTGGAGGTCATTGGCTGTAGAAACAGTCTCTTATGCTACAGTTCCTGAGAGATTTGCTCTCTCTATTTCTCTTTTCCCACCCTCCCTCCCTTTCTTCTTTCTCTCCTCTTGCTGTGCACAACTTGAGAGGTGGCTATTTGCTGTTTTTTTTACAGCCCTCTTGCTAGAGAGAAGGTTTCTTGTCAGAGGACATGGCTTCAAGAGATTTCTCTACTATTGCTCCTTCTCCCGTTGATACTCCAGCTCCTTCAGTGCCTGGATCCCTACTCCATAGTTACCACGGAACGTCGTTCCGCCTTCCTGGAACGCCGGAACGCCGTTCTGGGCGAAGGCACGTTCCCGGAACGTCGAGACGTTCCGCAAAAAAAAAAAAAAAGTGTTTTGCTTGCAGAAATGTATGTTCATGTCTTGGGGGAGCAAATATTATGAAGCATATTTGGCTATCCGTATACAAAAAGTTACATTTTTTTGTGTCATATGCTGACATGTCATATGACGTGGCGTTCCGCGACGTTCCCGTTCCGCGACGTTCCCGTTCCCGCTCCAGTTCTAGCATCCGACGTTCCCGGAACGTTCCCGTTCCGCGGTAACTATGCCCTACTCCCGCTCCCCAGGTGCTTCCTCTTCCCAATCTTTCTTCTTTGAGTTTCTCTCATCCAGGTCATACTCCCATCCCTACCCATATACCATCCTACAATCCTCCCCAAGTCAGTGACTCCTTACAGCAACCAACCATCATACATGGTCTTTCTACACTCAATTATTGCTGGAAGGAGTCGGTGTGTGGATGGCTATCTCCACATCTCACTTGGTGGACCCTGCTTTGAGAAGCATATTGGATGCTCAGGCTCGTCTTATCATCATTCGTTGCATGACTCCATCTATACAGGCACAGTTTGTCTCTGGAGAAATGCTCATCAGATGTGGAGGGAGATCCAGCAGAGGTATGGGAGAGTTTCGACAATGAACATTGACAAATTGGAGTCAGATCTAGAGAAGCTTACAATCAATGAGTCACATACCTTGATTGAGAAGATTGGAGAGTTCACCCATATCAAGTTGCAGCTTGAGGAGTACAGAAGCACCATCAACAATCTCACCCATAAACTTCTTGGTAAATTGCATGCTTCCTTTGACTCTTTTAAGGATAATATTTATTTCCGTGATCCTCTCCCCCCTTTTCAGGAAGCCGTGAGTTATCTCCACGACAAGTCCATGCTTCGTGGAAAAGGCAAGTCAGAATCTACTTTTGTTGCCTCTAACAAGGGCAAAGGAAAAGGCGGAAAAGGGACCTCCAACAACAACAACAACAACAAAAACAAAAACAAAGGAAAAGGAAAGGGTAAACAAGACTCAAAGGAGTCCAAGGACAAAAGCAATGAATGTGATTACTGTGGCAGGACAGGTCATACAGAGGCTCGTTGTGATGACTCTGGAGCAGCCAAAGCCAAGTATAAAGCCCAAGATGCTTCCAAAGCATCTAACAAGGACAATACCAAAGACAAGGGCAAGGACAAATTTCCAAAGGAGGGATCTGCCAAGTAGCATACATGGCAGTCAGATTCATCCACTTTTTCAAAGGATTCACTCCTCGTGATCACAGAGATGACTTCTTCAGAAGAGGTCAGTGTGACACACCTAAAGCGGTGGAATGGGTTGGTGATAGTGGTGCTTCTGCCCACATGACCAATCAAGCCCATATCTTGGAGGACTACTAGCCCATTCCACTAGGCTAGTACTAGTGGAATGGGTTGGCGACAACTCCTCACTTCCTGTCACTGGTGTTGGTAATGTACATTTGGGTTCCTCTGCCACCTTACATGATGTTTTATATGTACCATGGATTTCGAAAAATCTATTTTCAATGTACAAAGCTTCTCAAAAGGAACTTGGTGTGTACTTTGATAATGAGGTCATTGAATTGATCGACACGAAGACTCTCTCGGTTCTTGCCAATGGAGTCCATGATGGGGGTCTCTACAAGATTACCAACTTTTCTTCCCGGATCCCTCACATTGATTCACATATTCATCAGCTTTTCTCCCCTTTGATGGCTTTGGTTTCTGAGGCAAATATTTATGTGTGGCATTCATGCTTCAGTCATGTTCCCATTGCTGCCTTACAGAAGTTCCATTCTCAAGCAATGAAAACATAGGTAAACACATTACCTGCAACTCCTCGCCAACCACTCCTGTTGCAACACCCTCAATCACCAACCAAGGTTGAGCGATCACCAACCACTCCTGTACTTTGATAGAGCGGTCACCAACCCTCTGACAAAGTGCTGTCCCAAACCTGCAAAACAGTAACCAGCCATGGTTTTGGCTCACTGGCCACCCACAGGTACCACCAGATCACATCCCTAAGCCTGGTACTTGTCTAGGGACATGTTTGCTCAAGTTTCATCACAAGAAACCTCCTGCAAACCTGTAAAAACAGCCAATAATGGCCCTTACAACAGTTGGCCAGCTCCTGTAGAGACTCTGCTCACTCCATCCAAGCCCTATTCTCAGCAAAGGAGCCCAAAAACAGTCCCAACAGCCATGCGCAAGCTTCTCGAACCAAATCTATCAGCCTGCAGACCTGTAGAAAGAGAACTAGCAGCCAGCCAGCCCCTGGGACCCTTGTGCTTCGCATGTATTCCACATGTAGCTCATGCGTATGAGTAAACTTGCTGTTTTTCCTGTCCAAACAGCTCCTAACAGCCCATGACTTCCAGATGAGTGCTCTACAAGTCAAGGCTTGCCCACTTTGGCCCTAACAGCCCACGACTTCCAGATGAGTGCTCTACAAATCAAGGCTTGCCCACTTTGGCCTCCACACCTAGAATAGCAACTTGTGGAGCTTTTTGGGAGTGCCCGGGTGCCCATCTCTCATAATTGGCCTTGGTTCATTAAAAATAGTCCACTTTGATGTGAACTCATTGGGTTATGTGTGCACACTTACAACCTGCAAAACACATAAGAAAACCATATGAGTCCCAAACAAGTGTGCACACGCGTATCCACGGGTTGTCCAGGCATCCCCAGTGCCCGTGGACATTCACAGGCAAAATACCAAGCAATGTCCAAGCATCAAAAACAAGTCATCCATGCATGTGCAACTCACATACATATGCTAATGCACAAACATAGTGGATGAAACCTCCCAACTTACATCTTGTACATCCAACTAGCCCGTTCACATGCGCCGTCCACATAGGACCAAAAAGTACTCACCAGGGTAACCACGAGTCCAGAGTAACTCACCAGGGTTACCACCCTTCCATGAGTTCATAAATCATGCCAGGAACTCACACCAGGATACCAATCCTTCCATGGAGCCCTTCCACATGTATTCAATCATGACATCATTTCAGACGTATGCCAGAGAAGTGGTGACACATATGGTACTTTGGATAAGTACAAAGCTCGCCTTGTTGCTCGAGGATATGCTCAAAAAGCAGGTGAAGACTCACCGTTCATCTCGGGCTTCCACATCTCATCACACAGTGAATTATGCTCTCATGAGTTCTCTTCAAGAGATCGATGAGCCTAAGAGTCCAGAGGAGGCTCTTTCACAGCCACAGTGGCGGCAAGCCATGGAAGCAGAGATGTCCTTTATTGAGAGGAATCACACTTGGTCATTGGTGCCACGGCCTTTACATCGTCGTGTGATTGGTGTGAAATGGATTTTTAAAGTCAAGTTTCATGCATATGGTACTTTGGATAAGTACAAAGCTCACCTTGTTGCTCGAGGATATGCTCAAAAGGCAGGTGAAGACTTTGATGAGACATTGGCTCCTACAACCAGGTATACCACCATCATGATTGTTTGGCTCTGGCTGCACACTTCAGATGGCCCGTGTTCCATATGGATGTCAAATCCACTTTTCTAAATGGAGATTTAGAGGAGGAAGTTTATGTTGAGAAGCCTCCTGGTTTGTGATTCAAAGACAGACACCCATGTGTATCTTCTGCAGAAGGCCCTTTATGGTCTCAAACAAGCACCCCGTGCCTGGTATCAGAAGATTGATGCCTTCTTGTTATCTATTGGCTTTGAGAGGGCATATGCGGATAGCAATCTCTATGTGCTTCTTCTGATGGGGATATTTGTGTCATTGTTTTGATTGTTGATGACCTCATCCTTCTTGGCTCAGATACTGAGTTGGTCACTCAGGTTCAATCCAAGCTTTCAACGACATTTGAGATGACTAATCTTGACCTTTTCTTGGGCTGGAGGTTTGGCAAAAAGATGACTGTATCTTCATTTCTCAGCAGAAGTATGTGAAGAAGCTGCTCTCACTCTATGGGTTGTCAGACTGTACACCTCTCTCTTGTCCCATGGATCCCAATGCCAAGTTATCCAAGGAGGATGATACACCATTGGTGGATTCCACAGAGTACCTACAGATTGTTGGCTCATTGCTTTACCTTGCCATCACCTGTCGAGATATCTGCTATGCTATGAGTGTTCTCAGCCAGTTCTCATCAACCACTCGAAGGTCTCATTGGCAAGCAGCTTTGAGAGTTCTTCGTTATCTTCGAGGTACTTCAGATTATGGCATCACCTATTGTCACATGCACTCTACACTGTAGTGCATGGTGACAAACTGGCTCATCATCATCAGTGCAACATTGTAACAGTATTAGTTCCATTCAGGATGATATTTGTCGTACGTCGTGACCCCATTGTAATCCTCAGTCCAGGATAAGTCAGGCACGAACTACGCAGGTCATTCTCAGCCATAGTAAGTCAATCAATCAGTCTAAGTCTGTTAACCCACTTAAAGAGACGCATTCATGCATATACAGTCAATAGAAACCTTAGGGTTTGCATCAAAAAGCATTCTGCATATTGCACATCACTCATCCATTGCATCTAGACCATGGCAAACACCCCAGATATCATCTAGTATGTATCAGGATATTTACTAGGATTTTTCTCGTACTTTTCCCATCATTTTCAGCAATTTTTACATCATTTATGCATTTATGTTGGACATGAGCAGTCCGCCAGCTCAGTAGCCAGCCGACTGGCTCCTTGTGTCCATATAAATAGAGTTCTTGCATAATCATTCATTCATTCATCATATTCAGCAAAGAAGCATTCAAGCGCTTGTCATCCTCAACACTAGGAGCATAAGTGATTGCAGTTTCAGCCATCTTCTCTCATCGTTTTCCTCCTACAGCAATAGGCGCACCAACGCATGAGCATTCAGCCATCTTGCATCAGCAAAACGCATCGGTTCAGCATTCAGCCTACAGTCCACCTTGCATTTTCTGCATCCATACAGTTTTCAGCATTCATCATCTCATCGTTTTTCTCCAGCCACTTGGTGAAGTTAAAACGCAGCATTCATATTCATTTACAGCATTCATACTCAATCCCAAACAGCCCCTCTCTCAGCCTCAGCTTTGCATCCCCTTCTCATTCCATCGGGAAGAGTGCATAGGCTCGAGATTGGACATCTTTGGTGCTTCTACAGCAGTGTACAGTTCAGCCCAACACTTGGTCGTCAGAGGTCTTGCATTTGGCTAATCGTCAGTCACACCGTCAGTCTCTTTAAAGATAATAAAGTAAATACTATCTCGGTAACGGGATAGTAGGCCCTTCAGTGGGTAATTCGGAAAACCATACGGTGTACAGTATCTCTTTAAAGTTTGAAGTCTTAAAGTGGATTGCTAAACTCACGAAACTCTGGATACAGAAGACGATGTGAGCATTTGTGTGACAGGATCCTCCAATACCAATACTTCCACTGCATGTTACACCTATTCCAGTGGTGCTCATTTGGTTGGTTTCACAGATTCTAATTGGGCACGCTGTATTGATACTCGGAGGTCTACATCCGGATATTGCTTCATGCTTAGTACAGGATTGGTTTCTTGGAGGTCTCGGAAGCAGAGGACTGTTGCTTGTTGCTGCTTCTTCCACCGAGGCCGGGTACAAATCCTACCTTCTCTCCTCCACTGAGGCACTTTGGATTCATCATATTCTATTCTGGAGCATTTGTGTTGTGCCAACACTTCCCTGGTTACCATCTTCTCGGATTCTCAGAGTGCTATTGCTCGAGCTCAAAATCCTGTGATACGAAGAAGATCAAAGCATATTAAGGTGCATTATCATTGTGTACGCGACTGGATCGAATTGGGACTCCTTCGATTGGCCTACTGTTCTACCAAGGACAATGTGGCTGACCTCTTCACCAAACCACTTCCGAGAGCTACTTTGGAGGTGTTACTTCAACATGCTGGTATTGGACCGCCCCTCTGGCGCTGAAGAGGAGGTGTTGGAAAATATATTTATCATCTCCAGATGGTCTACATGAACCCTAGCATGCTTGTACTGGTCATTTCTATGAGGCCCTGCATTAGCATAACTAGTAGACGTCATTTAGGGTTTTTCTAACACTTTTATGAGCTTTTTTAGGCTATTTATGGCTCACAACTGCTGTCGGCGTGCTACATTGCTCAAATGTGAGGTATATAAGGGTTCTGACCCTTCTCCCCATTTCTCATCTCACTTTTGCATACCCGCTTGAGGTCATTGGCTGTTGCAACAGTCTCTTATGCTTGTAAGCACCTACTGGCTTCCCTCGTGCTCATTTTCAGCAATAAACATCTGTCTACAGCCTTCTACAATTTGTACTTGGGCCTACAACCTGCGTTTTCTCTTTCTTTCACTCAAAAGTCTCTTGAATCTAGAGCTGTTGGGGTCCCAGAGGTCGGGGGCACTAGGCTCGTTGGAGTGCAGTGACTCGATCTAGGATGACTCCAGGGTGTGGCTTGGTAGAGGACGGTGTAGCCAAGGCTCTGGGCTCAATTGTGGGAAGTGGGTCTACTGTCTATAAGAGAGAGAGAGAGAGAGAGAGAGAGAGAGAGAGAGAGAGAGAAAGAAAGATTTTATTAACGTCTTCCAAAAGACCGAACTCGGCCTATGAGACAAATCGGTGTACCTGTATGGGGTATCCTCTGTCATCCCAACAAAATGAAAAAGTACTGAACTAAAAAAGCTGAATCTGGGTGTGCAATAAGTACAATGAGTGGTGGAGGGGATGGAGCTCTACTACTAGGAGAATGCAAAGCTATATGCATGGAGTATACAATCATGATATGCAACCTAGCTAGCTCCATCCTGTACCATACAGGGGGTATAAAATGGTATACATCAATGAAGGGGGTGTCCACAGCTCCCTGAAGAACATGCCTGGGTGTGCTCTAAAGCGAGCCAGTCGCTCCGCACCCTCTCTGTGAAACTGAGCTCTGATCTCTGTCATCTCTCTCTGGTATAGGCGTGGTGTCCGAAAGCCAGGTGTCCTCTGTCTCCTGCGGGCTCTGAGTGTCTCTGCTCTCTGGAGAGTAATTCCCTGCCGTGTAGGGGTTGGGAGTGGGATGGATCTCTGAAAAAATGTAGTAATCTGTGTCTGTCGTCCCCCCTCTGGAGCTGTCTGAGCCTGTAATGATGTCTCTCTGTGGCGCTGTATGTCTAGAATGAATCTCCCCAGTATGCGCTGGTCTGCTGCCTCAAAGATCTGGCGTAGGAAATGTGGCTCTCTGAATAAAATGGGATATCTCTCTCTGATGGCTGTATATGCTTTGCATCTACATACATAATGCTCCTCACTCTCCACCTCTTCTCTGCACAATCTGCATACCCTCTCCTCTCGGGAGATCCATGCTGCTCTGCCAATCTCAATCTCCAATCGGTGTGATGAAACTCTAAGCTGACCAATAGCCACTCGGGAGCCGTGTGGTAAAAAGCCCTCCATGTATCTAGGCCTCTCTATAAATCCATCATCAATGATACTCATGAAGTGATCTCTGTAGTATAGCATCTTTGGTGGAAGAGACAGAGAGAGAGAGAAAGAAAGAAAGAAAGAAAGCTGTATTAACGTCTACTAGAGGCCGGGCTCGACCTATGAGACAAATCAATGTACAACTGTCAATGTCTTCTGGATGTCCAAAAAAAAAAAGGACAAAATGAACATGAAATAAACTATGAAAGTACTAAGCTAGTGGGGGGGGGGGGGGGGTGATGGATGGAGCACTACAGCTAGAGGCTCACTATGCAACCTATATGCACAGGGTATACAACAATGCAATGCAAATCTGTCTAGCTCCAACCAGTACCATAATGGGGGTGTAATATGTGATACATAGGCGATGGCGAGGCAAAAATACCTCGGAGCATGATCTCCAGGTGTGAGTGTAGGTGAGTTAGCCGCTCCTGGATATGGTGCTGATGTCGAGCCCGTATCTCTGTGATCTCCCTCTGATGTAGTCTGGGAGTCTGGTAGCCTGGTGCTCTCGGTCTCCGTCTGGCTCAGAGGTCCGCAGCGCGCTGAAGTGTAACACCCTCCTGTATTAGGGTAGGCACTAGGATAGATCTCTGGAAGAAATCAGTGAGCTGGAGCTGTCGCCCACCTCTCCCTGTGGTATGAGTCCGTAGCAATGTCTCTCTGTGGCGCTGTGTCTCTAGCAAGAACTGGCCAAATCTGCGCTCGTCTGCGGACTCCATGATTTGGCGGAGTGAGGGATGTCCACTAAAGATGGTGGTGTATCTCTCTCTAATGACACTATATGCTCTGCATCTGCATACATAATGTTCATCACTCTCAACCTCCTCCTGGCATAGTCTGCATATCCTCTCTGCTCTGGGGATCCATGCTGCCCTACCTGCCTCAATCTCAAGCTGGTTTGATGACACTCTAAGCTGGCCAATCGCCACTCGAGCACCGTGAGGCATGTACACATCCATGTATCAAGGTCTCTGTATGAATCCATCCCTTGAGATACGCATAAACTGATCTCTGTAGTATAGCATCTTCGGCAGTGGAGGCTGACTGGGTGTAATCCAAGTCTCTTGAGTGTATCGTTGTCATAAATCCTACCGAAGGACTCTGTTCCTCTCACTGTGAGAGAGCTGGATGTGTGGTGCATGTATATCATACTGGAAAGGTGGCAGGTGATCTATGTCAAGACCATGCTGAGTGAGCCACTGTATCATTTGTGAATACCATGATCTCGTATCTCCACTCTCTGCAAGCTGCTTGGACGGCTCAAAAGCTCTATGTGAGAGTCGATCTAATGGCATATCTCTGATCCCCTGTATGAAGCAAATCGTCTAGAAGAGGGCCTCTACTAGCATAGGAGGTGCAGCAAACTCCGTCCGGACAATGTCATGTGGGACGGAGGGTTTGTTGTGGATCATCCGTGAGAGCATGAGAATCTGAGGCCTCTCTATCTCAGACCATGTGGAGGTGGCGAGCCCAGGTGCCCATACTGCTACAGCATACATCAAAGCGAGGGTGACTAGTGTGTCAAATAACCACTCCTTCATGCAGGGCTCCTGGAAGTGTGCCTGGTGACACTGTCTCTCTAGCATGGCCAGAGCTGCATACCCTCGTGTGAGTCTATCCCTGGCTCCCTGTGCCATAGTAAATCTTCCTGGTGGAGTCGTAAATGTAGTCCCCAGGTACACATATGAGTCTACCACCTCTACCTATCCTCTTGCTAGTGTGAAGATGGCCTGTCGTCGAACCGGCCTTGAGGTGTGGAAAATCATGGCCTTGGTTTTCCCAAGGTTCACTGTAAGCCCCCTCTGTGTGCAGAAGTCGTCGAGTGCATGGAGATGGTGCTGTAGTCCCATCTGCGACGACTGAGAGACCAGAATAATATCATCTGCATATAGCATAATGTGGACTATGGTACCTGAGATGTCTACCCCGTCCCCACCACCGTGACCAATGAAGTCAGCCACCTCATCGATGTATAGCCCAAATAGTGTAGGAGAGAGTGGGCATCCTTGCTTCACACCTCAATAACACGCCCCCCGGGGCATCGTATGCGCCCGAGGACCTACTCATAAAGCATAGATGCCCCAAACCATCTCTGATGGGATCCCCAATGATTGTACGCACTCGAAGAGTCTCTCTCGTGGCACCGTGTCAAATGCTTTGCGGATCCACAAAGCAGCAGTATAATCTCTTCTCCCGCGCCCTAGCCTGGTCAATAAGACATCTCACAGTGAATATATGGTCAATAGTGGAGAAAGCTCGTCGGAATCCAGCCTACCCTGGTGCTCGCAGTCCCTCCTTCTCTGCATATGAGCTCAACTCTGCCTCGAGCACTGTGCCATAAAGTTTGGCCAATGTATGACCAATCATGATAGTCCTGTAGTTGCTAGGGTCTAGCATGTCTCCCACTTTGTGGAGAGGCACGATGGTGTGCATAGTCCACTCAGTGGGTAGGCCCTCCACTAGTGCCCTATTAAAGAGGTAAGCAACGAAGGGTCCCAGTGTGTCAGCTGCATAAATAAGATGCTCACTCTGTATACCTGTGTGGTCAGTCGCAGTGTTGCCAGGCGTTTCTGAAACGGCAGGTATGAAACAGGTTTCATACGTTTTGAAACGTTTCATAAAAGGTAAGAAACGGGTACAAAAAGGTTTCATACAAAATAGAAAAAGCATGTATATTTTTAACTTGAAATATACAAAAGAAAAAACTATTGACATAACTTATAAGAGACCACATTGAATTCATTTCAATAAAAACAAAATACATGTAAGATATGATGATATCACAAATCACGTGGGTGATCACTGATGACTAAACAGAAATCAAAAGGATCACCACGTAGGTGATGAGTCATGACTCAAAATCCAAGATCAAAATAAATAACATGTCCAAAGTTCAAACTAAATAACATGTCCAAATAACATGATACTCGCAGCTGCTAGCTACTATCTGCATCCTCATCTGCATCCTCATGCTCATCCTCATCTGCATCTTCTGCCTCTGCAGCCTCACTCTCAAGGTCACTGTCGGTAGCCGAGTCCTCAAATGCCTCATCCTCTAGAGGTGCAGGTGCACCACTAGTACTAGCCTCTCGAGAAGATCGTGTAGTGCGAGCCGGAGCCATGATCTCCTCATAGAGCATAGAATAGATGTCTCTCTCCTCTTGAGGAATGTCGGGAATCTCCTTGCACTTCATGATATCAATCTTATCTGGATTCACTTGGCGAGGCTCAATGGGATGACCCTTTTGTTATGGCAATCGGAGACCGCAATGACAAAAGACAAGCCTCTCCAATTGTGCTGTGGAGAGCCTATTTCTCTTTTTCGTGTGAAAAAGAGCCCATGTACGCCAGTTCCTCTCACAAGGCCCTGAATTGCAATCCTGGGAGAGAACTCTCAATGCAATCCGTCTCTACATTGTACAAAAAAGAAAGTTAAGTTAGAGTCAAAAAGAGAGCAGCATTTGAATGTAGATTTTGAAAGAAATCTCATTATATGATTCATGATTTTAATTGTCATCTTGGCCAACAATAGAGCAAGGGGAAGAGAAGGTAGATAGCCTCCTCAATAGAGCAAGGGTGGACCGTGGAAGATATGCCATAAATATTGATGGAAGAGAAAAAAATGTGCTGCTTTGTGAGTTGTGCAAAGAAAACCAACATAAAGCAAAACATGACATTACCCCTTTGGAAGACCTCCACAAGGCCCAAGGACACCAAGGAGCAGGCGGGATGACACGAGCGATGGCAGGCTGGCACACAAATCGGCGAAAAGTCACAAGCAGCCACTGGGAAACGTGAACGAAAGTGCGCCGTACAAAACGATTCGTTTTTTAGGTTTTTAAAATATGCATGATGAAAAAAACGCGTTTCGTACGTTTCGAACCTGTACAAAACGCGTTTCTATGCGGCTGTGGGTCGATCGATCTCCCATGCTATAACAGGCGGATAGCTCTCTTTACCATCAAGGCGGTAAAGAAAGTAGAGGTGGTAGGGCAAGACTCCTGTGGCTGTGGTATGGACGACTGCTGAGGGATATGGTAGAGGCTCTTTGCATGTGTGTGCCATGTGTGTGGATCCTCAATCGGGGTACGAGGGCGAGGCTCTCTCATCCTGCGCCATGCAGTGGCTGACCATGTCTGCAAGGCATAAAAGGTTTTTTACTTCAGGTCAGCATCATTTATGCATTTATGTGTCCAATGGAGCAGGCCGACCAGCAATCGGCCAGTTAACATGGCTTCCACGAGCCTATATAAGGCTAGGCATTGATTCATTCTTTTCATCTAATCCCATTCTTAAATAAGGGCAATAGTGAGTCTCTAGAGGTCTTAGGATACCACTTTGGAAGGCCAAAGGCCACAAAATCTGTGTTGGGTATTTTGGAGTCTCGATATGTGCATTGTGTATCACTGTGTGTCTGTGTGTGAACAGCCCCTAAAAAGGCTATTGTTCTTCTATGTGAGTGTGAACACTCACTTATGTGAGTAAATGAGTAAGAGTGTGAACCCACTCTTATAGTTGTTAGAATAATATCTAGATATTGTATACCTGTTTGACATAATCTATGATGTCCCTCAGAGGAGCATCTAAGGCCAAAAATGCTTTGTACTTGGTGAAGCTTCCATCTATCACAAACAATCAATCTCATTGAGTCGTGCAACACATCTCTCTCCTGAGTATTCTCTTTCTCTCTCTATCGCCAGCATGGCTCTCCATCAACCACGCTAGCTACACCTGTCTAACCCTAAACCATCAATCTGTACAGTCACATACAGCTTTTTGTACCATAGAATATACCTAAAATACAGCTCTCTCTCTCTCTCTCTCTCTCTCTCTCTCGCTTGTTCGCCCCCCATCTCTCTCTGTGCCCGCCCGCCCCTCCCCACCCTCCCCTTGCGCCACCCTCAGCCCGCCACCTCGCGCCCCCCCCCCAAGCCCTGCCCCCTCACACCCCTGCCCCTGCCCCCGCCCCCCCCCCCCCTCTCTCTCTCTCTCTCTCTCTCTCTCTCTCTCTCTCTCTCTCTCTCTCCCCTGTTCGCCGCCCTCTCCTCTATTCGCTACTGTCGCCGCCGCCTTCTCCCTGGGCCGCCCCTACTCACTACCGCCTTTTCCCCGCTGCTCTCTGTTCGCTACTGTTGCTGTTCGCTGCTCCTCTCGCCTGTTCACCTGCTCACCGCCGCCTTCTCCCCGCTGCTCTGTTCACTACTGTCGCTGTTCGCTGCTCCTCTCTCTTGACATCCCTCGCCTCTACCCTCGCCGCCCCTGTTCGCTGTTACTCTCTCCTGTCGCCGCCCTCTCCTCTCTGTTCGCCCCACTAGCAGCCACTACTGCTGGCAATATGCTGGCCCGCCTCCCTCTCCGCTAGGGTGTGCTGAGGCCCCCAAGGCAGCAACATAACTCTCTCTCTCTCTCCTCAATCTCGAGGAATGGCCCCGAGTCTCCAAGAGAAACTCGAGGCCCTCGAGACGGCAATGAAGGCACTAATCAAGAAGAATAAGAAGACATCCGATTCCAACCTCAATGAGGTGGAGAACAAACTACACCGGCACATCATGGCCCTCGAAGCACAGGTCACGGGCCTTGAACAAGAGAACACAACACTCAAGGAGGAGGTAAGTGCATTGAAAGCGGAACTCGTAGCCATCAAGAACACCGAGAAGGAAGAAGGGGAGATCAATGAGAACACTCTCACGGCCATCAAAGAAGAGATCTCCAAGGAGATCGCAAAGGACATGGAGGGAAAACTCGAAGCCAAGCAGTCAGGATGGGTTGAAGTGGTGAAGAAGAACATCCGCAAAGAAGTGAGGGAGGAGACTCAAAGGGAAGAACATCAAATCATTCACACCACCATTGAGGAGGAGAAGATGAGGCATGTCCGCCGCCTCAACATTCGAGTCACAGGTATAGCCGAGACACCCAACTCCACTCCCGAGAAAGATGGACAGCTTCTATGCATGAAGCTAGGCTACAGGGAAGACTCAAGAGGACCCTCTCCCCTTCACCAAAGCATGGAGAGCCGGGAAAGACTCAACACGCAAGCGAGCCCTCATCCTACAGTTTGCAGGAGAGACGGAGAGGGTCACCTTCATGAGGAAGAGGGTCATACTACGAGGCTTAGAGGGAGCTCCTATTTTCTTGGATGATGATCTAACGAGGATGTAGCTAGAGCATAGGAGAGCTTGCATGCCACGAGTCTTACACACGAGGAGAGAAGGCAAGAAGGCCTTCTATCGAGATGGTCGGGTCATCATTGATGGCCGGCCCATGGATTAGCGGTTTGGGGCCTATGGGACACAGACCAGGCCACTGACAGAGATACACATGGCAATATGGAACTGTAATGGTTCACTATGGGTGTAGCCTGGAGGACTGGAGCATGTTATGGTGGGGAGAGACATCATACTTCTGACAGAGACACATCAGAGCCCAGAGAGAGGGCTACCTCAAGTAGAGGGATTCCAATGGGAGTCAGCATACAAGAGGACCACACGCCAGGGTACCTCGAGAGGGTCGGGGGGAGTAGCAGTTCTATTCAGACGGGAGCTACAGGGGAGACTGAGAGTGGTAGCACAGGATCCAGAGACCAGATACATGTGGATCAGCTTACAGCTCTCACAGGACAGGGTTATATACATAGCCCTATGTTACTTTCCTCCATCAGGATCCTCCTATGTCATTACAGAGGACATGCCACAGGAGGAGAGACAGGAGCCTCGCCATACACTTGTCTGTCAGAGGAGATTATGCATTATTCTACACTAGGGGAAGTATTTCTTACGGGTGACTTCAATGCCCACACACAGAGCAGACAGTGTGAGGTGTATGACTATGATGACATGGAGATCCTCCACCCTATGGATCCAGAGGAGATAGGGGCTAGTCGGGCATCAAAGGACACTAGACCAGACAGAGGACATTATGGGGACCACTTACTAGAGTTGGGAGCCAGGCATCATCTCGTTATTTATAACGGGATGCTACAGTGGCCAGGATCAGGAGGGCTGACATGCTTCCCACATGGGGGTCATACACGGACCGGAGGCACGGTGGTGGACTACACTATGGGATCTTTGGAGGCATCACAGTTTGTCACCTCATTCTCCATCCCACCTCGTCCTATTGGGGCAGATCATACATACTTGGCATTTTCACTAGCCGGATCACCAGTATCGCCAACCCCCCACATACCGACACCACACACTACCATCTACTTCACACATGACATGGCAGACATATACACTGGCAGAGTAGAGGATGGGCTCCTAGTCATGGATCCCCTGGCACCTATGGATACCATTACAACCCAGCTGGCATCACTCCTACACACGACTACATTACAGAGCTTCCCACATCGTGTCCACTCAAGAGAGCCTGCGAGATCTGGGACTATGCCCCAGAACAGATGGTATGATGACGAGTGCAGAGCCCTATACTCACGGCTTCGCATACAGAGAGCATTGGGAGCCATCAAAGAGCAGGAGTCGAGGAGAGAGATGAGGAGACTTACTCGCCGCAAAAGGCGGGCCTTCGCAGAGATACAGGAGCTAGAGATCTTTCATTTCTTCATGAGTAGAGATAGCCCTATCTCATGGCGGCACTTCACAGAGCCCAGACACCGACACCCATTGCAGACCCACAGACATGGCACACATATGCAGAGGGCCTATACCACGCCCCACAGCAGCCACCTGTACCTCAACCCCACAGGAGCCTCGACCTACCACAGCTAGCTTCTTTACCCACTCGATGGTAAAGGAAGCTATCCGCCGCCTACAGCATGGACGGGTCGCCGACCATATGGGCCTACAGGGTGAGCATCTCATATATGCAGTAGATTCTTTGGCTCCTTTTCTTGCACACCTGTTTAACAGGGCACTAGCAGAGGGTTTGCCTGCGGAGTGGACAATGCACACCATTGTGCCGATCCACAAAACAGGGGATATGCTCAATCCGAGCAACTACAGGACGGTTATGGTTGGCCACGTGTTGGCCAAACTCTATGGTGCAGTGTTGGAGCAAGAGCTGAGCTTATATGCTGAGTGAGCAGGTTTACGCTCATCGGGGCAGGCAGGCTTCAGGAGAGCTTTCTCTACCACTGACCATGTATTCACTTTGAGATGTATGATTGATCAGGCCAGAGTGAGGAAGAGAAAGCTCTATTGCTGCTCTGTGGATTTCCGCAAGGCATTTGACACAGTACCACGAGAGAGGCTCTTTCAACGCCTACAGTCTCTTGGCATACAAGCAGATATGACATGGGGCATCTATGCATTATATGAGCAGGTTTTTGGGCGAGTCAGATGCCCAGGAGGTATGTCCAAGACTATTGCCAGCACCATTGGTGTGAAGCAAGGATGCCCACTTTCCCCCACGCTATTTGGGTTATACATTGATGAGGTGGCTGACTTCATTACACAGGGAGGCGGAGATGGAGTTGATCTAGCAGGTACCTCAGTACATATTATGCTTAATGTTGATGATATTGTATTAGTGTCTGAGTCTCCAGGAGGTCTACAGCAGCATCTACATGCACTCGATGATTTCTGCACACAGAGGGGTCTTACTGTGAAACTTGGGAAAACCAAGGTTATGGTCTTTCATACATCGAGACAGGGCAGGAGTCAGCTGACATTCACTCTCGCAAGACGCCACGTGGAGGTGGTGACATCATACGTGTACCTAGGGGTTACCTTCTCTGCAGCAGCCACGCGCTTCACCATGGGTTCAGCAGCCAGAGCCAGATTGACACAGGGATATGCAGCATTGGCTATGCTAGAGAGACAGTGTCACCAGGCGCATTTCAGGAGCCCCGGACAAAGGGGTGGCTATTTGACACATTAGTCACACCGGCACTGATGTATGGAGCAACGATATGGGCGCCAGGACTTGCTACCCATTGGTGGACACAGATAGAGAGACCATAGGCCCTCATGATGGCACGCATGATACGCATCAAACCGTCAGTACCTCATGACATTATCCGAGCAGAGTTTGTTGCGCCTCCTATGATGGTAGAGGCCATATTCCAGACTATATGCTTGCTAGACAGATTCAAAGAGATGCCACAGGACAGATTGTCATACAGAGCTTTTGAGGCATTTAGACAGCTGGCTAAGGCAGGAGACAGAGGATCATTGTATGCAAAGGTCACACATTTGTTCTCACAGCATGGCCTAGACATGGATCATCTACCACCATTCCAGTATGACAGGGATGCACCACATATCCGTCTCTCTCATAGAGTGAGAGGAACAGAGTATTGAGACAGGACCTATGGCAGTATCGAGACTGGCAGAGCAGCACGGATCCCCCCATAGGAGAGGGTATGCAGATTGTGCAGAGAGGAGGTGGAGAGTGAGGAGCATTATGTATGCAGATGCAGAGCATATACAACCATGAGAGAGAGAGAGATGCCATTTCATTCAAAGAGCCACATTCCCTACGCTAGATCTTTGAGGCAACAGACCAGCGCATACTTGGGGAGATTCATTCTAGACATACGGCGCCACAGAGAGACATCATTACAGGCTCAACAGCTCCAGAGGGGGGACGACAGACACAGATTACTACATTTTTTCAGAGATCCACCCCACTCCCAGCCCCTACATAGCAGGGAATTACTCTCCAGAGAGCAGACACACTCAGAGCCCGCAGGAGACAGAGGACCATAGTTACCACGGAACGAGAACGTTCCGGGAACGTCGGATGCTAGAACGGGAGCGGGAACGGGAACGGGAGCGGATCGGGAACGTCGCGGAACGCCACGTCATATGACATGTCAGCATATGACACAAAAAAATGTAACTTTTTGTATACGGATAGCCAAATATGCTTCCTAATATTTGCTCCCCCAAGACATGAACATACATTTCTGCAAGCAAAACAAACGTTCCGCCAAAAAAAAAAAAAAAAAAAAATGCGGAACGTTCCGGCGTTCCGGGAACGTGCCTTCGCCCGGAACGACGTTCCGGCGTTCCAGGAAGGCGGAACGACGTTCCGTGGTAACTATGCAGAGGACACCTGGCTTTCGGACACCACGCCTATACCAGAGAGATGACAGAGATCAGAGCTCAGTTTCACAGAGAGGGTGCGGAGCGACTGGCTCGCTTCAAAGCAGACCCAGGCATGTTCTTCAGGGAGCTGTGGACACCCCCTTCATTGATGTATACCATTCTATACCCCCAGTATGGTACAGGATGGAGCTAGCTAGGTTGCATATCATGATTGTATACTCCATGCATATAGCTTTGCATTCTCCTAGTAGTAGAGCTCCATCACCTCCCCCACTCATTGTACTTATTGCACACCCAGATTCAGCTTTTTAGTTCAGTACTTTTTCATTTTGTTGGGATGACAGAGGATACCCCACACAGGTACACTGATTTGTCTCATAGGCCAAGTTCGGTCTTTTGGAAGACGTTAATAATATCTTTCTTTCTTTCTTTCTTTCTCTTTCTCTCTCTTTGTTGGTGTCTTGTATCAAGGTTCTTATTCAGCTTACTGAGGGCTGAAAGAAGGTACAGATAGCTTCCACATGTAACATTGGTATCAGAGCACAGGAAAGTGCACAAGTCCAAGGAGAGTGGCACAGCCAAGGTAGAATTCCCATGGGGCTGGTCTATGTCAACAAAACCCAAGGGAATGGCAGCCCTAAGAGTCGGATGCCATATGTGCATACCAAGAAAGGCTATCAGGAAAACGGATCCAAGAGATGATGATCATCCAAGGGATGAAGCAAAGATGCCATGATCAACCCTCGGGAAGGATACCATTGTAGTGGACAGGGTATGAAGCCAAGGGGACAAAGCAGAACAGATGCACAGATCTGAACACCAGATTTGGAGTGGAATCAGAGACATAGCAAGGTTTTCAGTGAAAAGGTTGCCAAGAAGGAAGGATGACAAGTTTGGGAGTCCGTGAGGAGACAAGGGATGATGACAGTCATCCAAGGTCAAAGGTTGGAATCCCGCCAACAAGTTTAGCAGGAGGGGAAGTCATGGACATGGCTAATCTCAAGGCTAATCCCTGAAGTAGACAGCAGATAAACAGTGGTCTAGAGCAGTAGCAAGCGTCTGACAGGCACCAGAAGGCATCCTTTTACAGATACTTATTTGAAGTCATATAATACATCCCACTTGTAAACTGTGAGGTAGTTAATTAGCCCTTTCACATAAGCCAAAAAAAACAAAACAAAACATTTGATAAGCACCCACCCTTGTCAGTAGAAATGTTGCCCATGAAGCATTGGCTGAAAAGATTGGAGCAGTAAAAACACAAACGGTTTCCACTGATAATGGAATATTCATGGAATTCAAAAGCCTGTGATAGACACGAGCAACATCCCCAAAAAATTAGTATTATCAATCCCAACTCATTATCACCACCATTGTCCTCCAAAAAGGTATTGCAAGTTTTCACAATATGATCCTACCACCACATGAATCCTGCTGTTAACGTTAAGCCTGGGTAGACTGTTCCTCCAATCACACGACCAAGAGGATACCTGTGAAGACCAGCATGCTCGTGAAAACCTGAATCAATGAACAGTATATTATGACAACCTGATGAGCATGCTGGGAGTGTTTTGAAACTTACCAAGTGCGATCATCAAACCAGTTCCAAAAATCATAGATCCCATGTTTTGAAAGATACTGCAAGATGCACATGAAAACAAATTGGTAGAGATTGAAAGATACTGCAAGATGCACATGAAAACAAATTGGTAGAGATTGAACAGCTTAATTGTCTATAAAATTTTGATTGAAGCAGAAAAATAACATCCATTCACCATCCAAGCTGCCATTTATGGCATGACATCATTCTTGTCTGATAGCACGTTTGACGAAAGAAAACCCCTGTTTCCCCCATGTTCATCTTGACCCCTCTAATAGGTGGCAATATCATGACATTCACATCTGTTTCACATGTACTTGCTGTACCCCCCAACACCCCCCCTGCCCCCGGCAGGTCTTCCTCTCTCTATTAGGGCAGCTTTTGTTACTCTCAAATAATCCACTTCTGAACCTCAACTTGAAATCTGGGCTGTGTACCTATGCCTGCACTCATCATACACTAGCATGGCCAGAACCCCGACTTGCCGTATAGACCAGACATGCAGTCCTTCAGGATAAGAAACCAAGCCTTGCAATCCCAATGTTGTGTACGAAACTGATCCACATAAATGCCAAGCTCCTCATAATGCTCATCTGAGGTCACCTTTATGAGGAGAAGCAGTGAGCATCTGAAAGAAGACTACAGGAAGTCAAACGAGGCCAAGGTTTGGTGACGAAAGGATGTTGGTTATTAGGGCTCCCAATCGGTAGCAAAACTGCCAGAAAGTCCAAAACAGATCTGCTGGGCACTAGAAGTTGGACAGCCGCAGTTATACCAAGCTGTAGGCCATGTGCCTAGTCATCTAAACAAATTAGGCAACCCATCTTGGGAATCTTGAGGAAGGCACTACCCAGCCTAGGCCCATCTAAAAAGGTCCCCAATCTTCTACATTTGAAACCCTTCATAAAAACACCTTCAAAAGCCTTCGAGACCCCTCCTAGACAGGTGGTGCTCCCTCCCCGCCAACGCACCTATCGCCTATGCACCTTGTTGCAAGCACCCCCTCCCCACACCTATATAAACCCCCTCCCCTCCCTCCTCCTGGAGATCACCCTCAGGAAGTAGCCCGTTGTAGGCTACGCTTGCGACATGTCCTACAACTCTTCTCCTCCCCCCCCCCAAGTATGCAGAGACTTAGAGGTGAGCATAGGGTTTGTTCTCACTAGTAAAGCTTTAGGATTTCGAGCAAGCTTTTGGCGGCCCAAACAAACTCCATTTCCAAATCCGTGTGATCCGCTAGAATCCTCTGTCTGTCTGTCCTAGCAATCCCTAGCATTTCACACCCACCTCACTCTCTTTCTATTCATCGCAAACAACGGTACGACTATGGCACGGAAAACACCGCCCAAATGAAGGACCCTATGACATCCAAGGCGGAAATGAGTCACGCATCCATGCAAACAACTTCGCTCCTTCTGAAGCGAATCGTCATGCAAACAACAACGAGGTTGACCATATTTTAAATTCTTTTAAATATAAGCAATTTCACCTCTTTAGGTCATAAATTTAAGATTCTTAGCACCCAATTAGGCTTAGAAAGATTACTTTCTTATTGGATAAACATTCAATAATTATGACTAGCATCGTAAAAGTATCACACCTCACTTTTAAGTTGGGTAAGTAGCCTAAAAGATTAAGATTCCAATAGGGGAAAATTGCAATTTCTCTCCTCGTAAATATCCTTAAATGTCCTTAACTTTGAGCAAGTAATCTTGCTCTCGGTCCCGGAATTCTTTATGGTTCTCTTTTCATATTGACAAGGACTGTTAGCTAAGAAGATCATTGTTGTCTAATGTTGCTTTCTATATTATCACTCAATGAATGGTTGAAAAAGAATGCTTAGAAGAGAATGTTTTCTGGTTTCAATGGATATGTTTGCTGGTTTTATTGCTCATCTGCAGGTACATGTTCTCCCCACCTTAGCTAACTCCACTCTTACTTGTGTAGCCGAGCGGACGCAGTAGCAAGGCCGGGAGTCCGCCCAAGGTAATCCCCTCCCTATACCACTTGGAATTGGATTTCCACCCCGTAAGGGTAGACGTGTGACTGCCTATACATGATCCAACTCCAAGATGGAGAGAGATGAAATGATGCAAAAGATGCTACTTCTATTTATATGATGTGTGGATGCTAGTCAACCAACTTCAACTGTTGTCGGCCAGCTGATTTCTCCTCTATCATGACATGTGTGACATAAAATATCAAACTCTTCACCATAATTACTGATAAATGCTGCCGACTCTCACACAACGCTGTCAACTGATATTCTACTGCTGCCGACCTGATATATGTGTGCTGAACTGCTGCCGACCTGATGCATGTTAATGAAGATACCCTAAATGCACCTCATACTGCTGCCTAATGAGGGATACGATCAGGGATAGACATGGCACTGCCTTGTGCACGGGACACAAGGCATCGAATCCAAGACAGTTTAGCACTCCGCCTCAGCAGGTGAGCAAAGGCAAGTGTTTTGCTACAAATCATTGCAAACTAGGGCTATTCTAGAAAGCATCTCAATAGGTAGGTTGTTCCAACAAGGAATCATCCAGTGCAACAAGAATGGCTACTATTCAGTCTGGGTACCAAGGCCACAGTTCAGCTGAGCAAAGAAGGAAATGCCTTCCAATCAAAGATAAGATCTGCATTGTAATAAAGCAAATACACCACAAGGTGGGAGGTCTGCAGTGAGTATTGGGAACCCAATGCTGTGTCTAGTGTACTGTCTCTGCAGTACCATCGATTCTTTTCAACACATGCGAAAGACCTACATATATTAAGAACTGTGCAAAACGCAGAGATGAAAAGAGAAAAGAGAGAGATATTGTTGTAACAATGTTTTCTGTATATATGTATCAAAAGGTACATAGCTCCTAGCCAACATGGCCTCCAAAAGGAAACACCTAAGCCTAAAATCTCCTCAGTTTGGGATGCGATCAATGCTGGCAGTATCTCAAAATTGGCAGCAAATGATTCTTCGGATGATGTAACGTCAGTGATAATACGTGCAATCTATGGAGAAGCATTGGAAGAGGAATGAAGGGCTCAAACAAAGCTTTTGGTAGGAGCTTGAAATGTTTAGTTAGAGGGCACCTTGGACCTACTTACAATAACGCTAAGGATAATAACTTGGAGTCCATAAGGAAAAGTAAATGATTCAAAAGAAAGGGGCACTACCAATTGTCTGAGAGTGCCTAACAATGGATTATTTCATGATAGGTGAATTGTAGAAGCCTCATACTTATCATTGGAGCCACTTGCATCAGCTACTTCTTCATTAGAAGGAGAGCACACTTGGCATTGCTTGCAATCAAATGCTCTCAAGGGTGATCAGACAGATTTTGAGAGCTTTAGTTTGATCCGTCTTCTCTGTGTATCAGCAAGAGATTTAAGTGTTTCTAAGCAGCATGAATTGGAGATCTTAAAAAAGTTTTGCAAATTGACTTGAACTTCTTTTGCAAGTGTGACGAGGGTACCAGTATATATGATGGGTGTTTATATATGTACTGGAGGTGGATGTCACGGCTGAGTATGAGTAGAAAGAGCTCAAGGCACGAGCAACCATAATGCTGTGTTTTGATGAACTGGGGCAATGCCATCACGATACCATTTGCATGGGAAAAAGAGGTGAACAGCAGCATCCCAACGAGCGCTTTAAGGCTGACAGACAGCCTTTCCTGGCTGTCATGGTTGTGGGAGAGTCTGCCAGTTTTTTTAAAGCTTTCACGCTGATGTCAGCAATACTAAATCAGCAGAGGTGATGTTAACTACAGATTCTCTACAGCCTGACAAATCAGCAATCTTGGAAATAGCAGAAATCAGCACAAATGATGTTGACTCCTGACTCACTGGAGATGTGACAAATCAGCAACACTGGAATGTGTTTCTGGGCTGCTGATGTAGAGAAATCCTAGTGAAATTCTTGTAAATAAATCTCACCTATTTGATGGCTCAGATCAAGATTCTGACGAGACCCCAATCATGAAGCGGTGAGAAATGGTCGCCCAGAGCATCCTTTCCAAGAAAGGGTGACCAGAGGCAGCCGGAAGCCTTTTTTGGGAACGCATCGACTGGTGGGCATTCCCACTGTCATGAACAGAGGGATGGCAATGACAGCCCTTGGAAAACTCGATTTTTAGGTGGGCGAGCTGGTTTGGATGCAGCAGAGGAAAATCGAGATGCAAGAATGGCGGTCAAAGTTGACTGGTTGATTCGGGCCGATATCCATGAAGGACATCAAAGGTAGAATATCCACTGCCCAGGTCTTCTTCTTTTTTCTCGCCTTCTGATACAGGAAGCCATCCCGATGGTCTTGAATAAAATAATCATTATACCCTATTTGCAATGGTAGAATTCTGTAACCTACGTTATACGTATATATGCAAATAAATATGTCAAAAGGAGGGCATCTGGCTACTTAAGTATTCTAAATCCTAGGTTAGTGCAGGTGATTTTTGAATAATCTATGCCAATGACAGGCATGTGAAAGCTCACCTGAGTTACTCTGAAGTTGAAATATGGGTCGAATTCATGGATGACGCTCTCATATTTGATGACCTGCAAACAAACGCCAAGGTTGAAGAAGCAAATTGAGCTATGGAAGCTTATGAAAAAGACCAAGATGTGCAGGGGAGGGGAGGGAGAAGTGGAAAAATTTCGAGCAAATCAGGCAAGAATTTACCGAGAAGAGGCGGATGGAGAAGGCAAGCAAGCCGATGAGCAGCAGGATTATGAAGGCGAGGATGGATCCGAAGGCCCCCGCGCTGCGAGAAGCCATTGCAGTGCAGAGATCAGCAAGCCTGCTTGCCCGCCAATGGAGGCTGCTTAGCTAGGCCCTTGCAGCCAACATTACACAACGAGACTGTGTCCGAGCTGGTCGCTCCTAACCCCTTCGAATCTCACGAAGGTCTACCTCTACATGAATTAGCCGAACCTTAGGTTTACTTAACTTTCGATTGACCATTCCTCGAGTCTCGTGTGTGTATATTTTACTAGTACTTAACTCGCGCCTTGCTGCTGTATGTAAAACACATTAAGAAGCGAAACACAAGAAGAGTCAATAGAAAGGATTTTTTTTTCTTATTTTTTAGAAATTCATGATGTCTTTTTTCTCTTCTCTCCTAGTGCCTTGGTTGTCCATGGTTGATATGTAATAGATTGTGCATGTGTATTTGTGTGTGTGCACATATGTGGTGTGTGTGTGTGTGTGTTTGGCGACTATCTACAGTTGAGTCCCTATGCTAGGGTTTCTCTACCCCCAGTCACTGCCATGGGCCTAGTTTGGGCTTATGTCTGTGCCTCCACCTAGCCCCTCTCTTTTTTTCTACGCTTCTTCCAGCCAACTTGTGTTTCTTCCTCTATGCGTGTTCGCGCACCTTGTGTGTGTGTTTTTATGTGTGTGCGTGCGTACACGCGCGTGCAATGGTGAAGACGTGGCCTCTTCTTCAAATGGTGCTGTTTGCAGACAAAGTGTATGCTCGACGTGACCCTTCTGAGGAACCGAAACGTAGACACATTGCTGCTCCTAGCACAACCCTGCACCTATGGATTCTGCCAGTGAAAATCTTCATGAAGACTTTCAGCAAAGCCGTATGAGCTGGGACAAGCCCATACCGGCCTCCACTTACAAGATTGCTTTGTCGTCCATTGTCTCTCCTGTCAGAAAGTACTCCAAGAATGCAGTCATCATATTTTTCCCAGGGAAAATGCCATCAACAAATGATGTTGCAAAATGGATTAAAGCTATGTTGCAGGGACGTGTGGTCGAGGGAGTATATTTTGTTGTGTCGGGATTCTATGAGGTGCTCCTTATTGAGCCTAAGCATCGAAATGTATTACTGGAGGCATCGCCATTGATGTTTGGCATGCAGATGGTACATGTGTTACCATGGTCCCCTACGAAAGACTACCAGGGTCTTATTCATCATAACTGTCCGGTGTAGGTGAAGGTGGTTAACCTCCCTAAATATATGTGGAAAGATCTCCCTTTCATTGCTACCTCACTTAGCAAGGTAGTTTGTCCTCCTCGTCCGACAGGGAGTCGCAATAGATTTCGTATCTTGTGGGACATGGATAAGCCTATTATCCCCTCTATTGCTGTAGAGGTTGAGAATGTGAACATGGGTATTTTGAACTCAAATGGAGTGTATTTGCGGGTGCCTGCTATAGATGTCACAAGTTTGGTCATGTGTCTGTGAAATGCTCACTATTGTTGCATCAGTCTCCCCCATTGTCAATACCGTAGTCTGATTTGCCTGCATCTACCAAAGTGTTTAATGATGTGTCTACAAATGCAAAGGACACAAGCAAAACAGGGAATGCATCTGCTTAATAACATTAGGCCTCTTATGAGCCTAGAGTGCCCGACCGGCCACAGTTTAAGTGAGTGTGAACACTTATGGCCATGTATATAAGTGAATATCTCTCATAATACAACATACTCTCCCATTGTGCAACTGAGTCTTGCTCGTGCTAATCTCTCTTCCTAATGCATGCTAGTGAGTGTGTGTGAGTGAAGTGAGGTGAGAGGAGGGACGAGTACCCGTAGTGCAATGCGGTGGTGTGACAACGCTCGTGGGAGGCACAGTGGAATTACTTCTTAAGGAGTTGTAGAGCTTGGAGGCCTCAAGGGTTACGAGCTTGGCCATTGGAAAGATCCTCACAACAATTGCGGTTCACCAGGTAATCTCTTTTGGATGTGTTTTCAAGGAGGAGGGTTAGGGTGAGCTATAACATTTTTTGGTGCCATTATCGGCGGGGAGCCATCCCTTGGCTTTTTCCATCGTTTTTCCTCTAATCTATGCATTACTCATTGCCCATTATCTTTATTAATGGTTTTCCATGAAAAAGATGTGGATTTGATGGTGATTTGTGTGTGATTTGGTGTAGAATAGCTTTCTTTTTTGCTTTTTAAAAGAATGTCTTTTGCTTAATTTTTAGCTTAATTGTGGTTTTTGTTATTGTTATTGTAGTTTTTCATGTTCTTAGGGCTTGCCCATAGTTTGTATTAGGCTTAGTTTGCATCCATTTCATCCAACAATGCAATAGAATGCAATTTTTAGTGAATGTTAGCTCTCTTTTTTAGTGTTAAACATAAAACTAAAATCATTAATTTTAGTTTAATTGTGTGTTTGTTGTTGTTGAAATTGTTTGCATTAGAGTGTTAGCAAGCATTAGGAGTAGCTTACTCTTTCAAAAAAATTCTTAAAACCATCAAAAAATCTTTAAATTTGACCAATTTCTCTTAATGGACTGGTTTTTGTTATTAAGGGTGATTAATCTTGTTCAAGAGGTAAAAAATTGAGAAAGTGTGTTAATAGGGGTCTAAATTGATCATATGAGTAGTCAAAAATGGTGTTTTTGAGTGTTTTGAGAGCATCTAGATACATCAAAACACCTAATTACACCAAATTTTTTATTAATTGGAGAAAATTGACTCTCTTTGCTTAATTTGACCTTAAAAGAGGAGATCACAATTAAGAGTCTAATTAATCTCCTATTTTAGATTAATTTACACATTTGTTGATGCACAAAGATTAGCATTCCCTTACTCTATCCAATGATGTGCTCAATTGTGTGAATTAATTAAAAATTAGTGATTAATTAGAGTCTTTGATTAGTGTAAAAGAGAGAAAGATTAGTAAAAAGATTAATCTTAGATTAATTCTTAATCACTTTTTTTACATAACTCATTAAGACTAATGAGCATTCAATAAGTAGATGCTCATGAGTTGTCAAATTGTCCATTTTGGGAGTCATTTATGAAGGGTGTAAGGGGCGTCATAAAAGGTTGACTTTCCACTTACCTTTTTGGGAAAATACCCATATCTCTTTCATTTTAAATTCTAAAAAAATCTCTCCCAAAAACTTCGTTCATGCGATAAATAAATAAAAAAATAAGCGAATTTCATTATTCGTGAAGTCCAGTTCACACGTGAACCATTTTATGCAACTTCACAATGTGAGACTCTTCGTTTATGCGACCAAAAACAAAACAAAATTTATAAAATCCGTGAAGTCCACTTCACGACATGAAAAGGGGTCCGTCGGGAAAAAAAAGATCTGGAAAACACTCCTATTTGGAGGCCCATGTCTCCCAGACCGTATATTCGATGAAGGTGCTCTAGGGCTCATCGAAAAGTTAACATCGAGCTCTTTGACTTTGGACTTGGCCGTCCAAAGTCAAAATCGATAATTTTCGCCTTCGACCAGTAGCCTTAAAATTCGACCTGGAAATCGAGGTAAAAAACAACAAAAAAAACCATGAAAAATCGCCAAAAAAAAATAACGTAAAAATGACAACGAGCCATTTTTGGGCTACTTTTTGAGAGTCTAAACGACAAAATCACGGATGACTCAAGGAAACAAAGTTGTAGTACTCCAAAAATACTACAACTCCCTCATACAGAGTTTTTCAAAATTTCTTTTGGAACACTCTCAAAAACGTGCTGCGAAACAGGGAAAAAATTCTTGGAAACTTTTTTCGTCTTGAGACAGTGATGGAAAATAGGTTTTAGAACCTCCTCTGCCATATGGGAAGTTACTAGCATATGTTTTTTTTTGGAAAATTATCAAGATCTACCGCCAATATATTACATCAAGGATTCATGATAGATACACCAAAGGGTCATATATTCAAGATATGAAGTAAAAGTGTCCAAAGCTACAACTTGGGCGAGCGCCCGTAATGGTGTGACAAAGTATTTTATGGCGATTCTTGCTTCTTCAAGAGCATGTGGTAACAAGTTAGGACGAAGTCCTAAGTGATGTACTTCATGGATATATTATGAGAGTAGTCATTGTAATAGCATTAGGCCTCTTATGTGCCTGAAGTGCCCGGCTGACCACAGTTTAAGTGTGTGAACACTTTGGCAATGTATATAAGTGAATATCTCTCATAATACAACATACTCTCCCATTGTGCAATTGAGTCTTACTCTTACTAATCCTCTTTCTAATCTCTCTTCCTAATGCATGCTAGTGAGTGTGTGTGAGTGGTTCACCATGTAATCTCTTTTGGATGTGTTTCAAGGAGGGTTAGGGTGAGCCATAACACCTTTGAGGATAAGGGTTGCTCATCCAAAGGTTTCTTCAAAGGTTTGCATGCAACTAGACAGAAGCAATCTATTGCTCGGGTTAAGAAACTCGATGGAATTTGGACCATAACACCTTTGAGGATAAGAGTTGCTCATCCAAAGGTTTCTTCAAAGGTTTGCATGCAACTAGATAGAAGCAATCTATTGCTCGGGTAAAGAAACTTGATGGAATTTGGACCATGGATAGCTTCGAACTAGAAAGTAAGTGTTTGAACCATTTCCAACAATTGTTTGTAGCCCCACTGTCACGTTCTCAGCGTGAGGTTATAGCTAGAAATGTGTTGTTAGATGAAGTGACTAATATAGTGTTGCCTGGAGACGCCCTCAGCATGGACATGCCTTTCTTGTAGGGGGAACTTGATGATGCATTAAAATATCTTGGAACATGGAAATCCCAAGGATGGGATGGACTCATAGTGGAATTCTTTCGTACCTATTGGGATCAACACAAGGATACGATCCTTCACATGGTTAATCACTATTGGGAGATTCAGCTACTCCCGTCCTTGTGGAAGGAAGGCTTGGTTAAGTTGGCCCCGGAAAAGCAATTGTGTGAGTCTTTACATCTCTGACTACAGAGAGCTCATACTCAAGTTGAAGGGAATCGATGCATTCCAAACATTGAGGGGCTTCAAACGAGGCCTAACAAATGATTATCTTGAGTATGTAGAGCCCTTGCAGCCTAAGGACCTCTCTCAGGCCATCAAGTATGCGCAAATCTATGATGACATCAAGCGCCGTGGTGCGCAAGATGGGGCAGGGAGATCAGTGGATTAAAAAAAAAAGGGGGTCAGGGTTTAAAAGAAAGGGTTTCCGTAGTGAAAAATCAAGGGAGAGGACGGAGGGGAGTCAGGGGGTCATTGGTCTAAAAAACCAAGACCCTTCAAGAAAAAACGAAGTTATGAAACCCACAAAAAGGAGCAGTACTTGTTGCAAGCACAAAAGGAAAATCGTTGCTTCAACTGCAATGAAGTGGTTATTAGTGACAAAGGGAAAGAGCCACATGCCCACCAACTATAGAAGACCTAGCGCCACACTCATCTAGCAAATGGTTGAGCAGTGGAAGGTTGGGGTAAGGAAACACAACATAGGTTAATTGTATTATACCCTAGACGTGAGTTACTTTGGTGTGTTCAATATGACGTGCCAACCACACAAGCACTGAATGCCCCCACCTATAACTAAGACAAAAAGGAATATGGTGTGCGTAGTCAATGAGGATAAGGAACCACGATACTAATCATTACTAGAATCAATCTCAGAGGCAACAAAACAACCGCTAGTTGTACTAGCTCCACCCGTACTACTTGGCTTTGCTTGCACCACGGTAAGGCCCATGTTTGTAAATTCACTTCACCTAGGATAGTATGTGCCTTAAAGAGGAATGCTAAGAGTCCCTGAGTTACCCCTACCATCTCCAATGTTGCCACATCAACCACCCATTCCTCGGGTAACCCCTATGAGCCGACTGACCCTGACATAAATGCTTGTCGGGGAGGAAGAGGGAGTAGGAGGGGATGCTAAGTACTTAGAAAACATAGAGGCTTATAGCCCCCCAAGTCAAAGATCAAGTCATTACATTCATGGTGATAGTGTTTACCCTGTTTATATAGATGTAGTGCAACAATGCAATCCAATAGAGGGGGAGGGACATTAATGCCTTAGGATCCCGTAGGAGGCCACTATAGTGCCATTACTGTAAGGGACCTCACCAGGTGTCAGAGTGTCCCATCAAGAAAGCTATGGGGCCTGCTGCACTGACCAACCCATAGCCCTCTAGCATGTACAAGGATTGCCCATTAAGTGTAGCCAATTTGGGTCTAGCCCAAGAGCATATAAACCAAGTACAAGCCTTAACTTGCTAGGCATTAGGGATGGGCCCTTACAAACGGTTTCCCTCAATGTGGTAACCATAATGCAAAATAGAAGGAGATCCACCACTCACCAAATGAATTCACCTTCCCATGCTCAAAAGGCACAAAAACCAGCCGAGTCATGGCATCTGACAAAGTTTCAGAACATGCTAGAGTCACCCCTAAGACTAAAAGATGAAGGTCCAAGAAGATAGAACAATGGGAAGACCACATGATAGGTCAAGAGGGATCATACAATGTTACGGTTTGTCCATCCGTCCCACTATGGTTAATTGGGGATTACTAATTACCACTATGTTCGTAGCACAGCACTTGGGTGATTCTTAATATTCCATGTGTAGGACATATGAATTTAGGGATGGTTGGAACTAAGTGTTAGATTTAATGCTTATATGCTATTATGTAATTTTAGCATGTGTTGCTAATGTGTTATGTGCTTGAATGGACAACTTGTAGGTTGGTGAGATTTACGAGTGATGTGCTCATAAGCCAGTATGGCTAGGACATGATGGTAGTGATTTGGCAGAGAAATTACTAAGAAGGTTTTCCTTTTATTATTTTGGCATTGGCGGGATAGCCAATGATTTTGGTATTTTGGCCATGGTATTTACTACGAGATATTTTTGTATTTTGTTAGCTGTCCACTTTTGTTATACATGGGTGTGGACTTATTAATTTGGTTGCACGAGAACAAGCTCTTAGGGGGTTTATATGTATTTTTTCTTAGTGATTTGGATAGAAAGGATTTATTTAAGATTTTGGTAAACGTAATTCTTATTTTTTTGTAAAGGGAAAGCCCATACAAGAGCGTGCAACTACTTTTGGCATGTGGACTATTTTTGTTAATAAAGACATGAATACCCAATAAGTGGGAGTATGCCAACACTTCTTGGAGGGGAGGGGGGGATTGCCCCCAATACTTGTCTTTCGTGTGGTGAAGTATATTTTTCAAGTGTTTACGTTCTTCTTATGTTTGTTTTAATTTTTTTTAATTCAATTATTCAATTAATCTATTTATTGAGAGAATTTGTTTTAAGCTTGTACTTAGAAAAAAAATTTCTGTTTCACCTCTTCAAGGTTTTAAATATTTTTGACACGATTCAAAAACTCAAAGGTATGGCTAAACTCTTGTAAACTTGAATTTGTTGAATTTAGAAAGTATGTAAACAATTTGCACGAGACTTGAAAAAGGCTACAAGACTTTGCATAAGGGTACAAATCAATTTCCAAGGCTAAGGACAAGGTGGAGGAACTCTTGGAAGCTCAATTTTTAGATTGCTAAACCCATGTCACTGTCATAAAGAAATGCATAATCGATGGCTATAGGGGGATCCTAAGCTAATTTTGAGAAAAGAAGAGAAATCATTTTTTTGGCTTCTTTGTAGGCCATTAATTATTGATTAAAGGAATTAATTTAGTGTCATTTCAAGCGTTTCAAAAGGATAATTAAAAATTTGTTGCTCGTACCATCCCTTTCCCTCTCCACTCTATTGCACCCAGCACTGCTGCCCGGTGCCTTCATCCACAGTCGTGCTGTCATTTTTGCAGCAGTGTAGAAGCTTTGTAGAAGCTTTTAAAAACTCCACGGATTAAGGCTTTACAAACCTTAAGCTTTTAAAAAGCTCCACGGATTAAGGCTTTACAAACCTTAAGCTTATTACTACAATAAGCTTTAAAAGCTTATAATTGTAGTAAGGATTTAATTATTTTTTTCTTTTAAAGCGTCGGGCAGTTAATTTTCTGTCTACGCCGCCATTGGTGACACCCTATCTCTTTTTCACACCTCTTAGCCGCCTTGCCTCTTATTGTTTCAATCAAAAGATTATTATAAAAGCTATAATATTATACTTTGTATGCATAGCAAATATATAGATTCACACTTTATTAGAGTGTTAAATTGGTTTGCTAGATATTTTCAACCACACTACAACAATGAGATGTATATTCTCTATCATTCTTCTCATAAAAAATATTTTTTATTTCTAAAGCTTCACCTATGGCAGATTTACCACAACACCCCACAATACAAGAACAGATTCACTCTCTTCGCGAGTCCTTACATAAAGAACGGGAACTTTAAGAGGAATTTTAGAGAAACTTTTGAAATGACTGAGCAAGAGCAATAAGAAAGAAATAAGAAAAGTTAACAAAATCAAGAAAACATCTATAATAACAAAAAGTCCAAGACTATTTTAACATGTTATAGATGTCGTCAAGAAGGACATTATGCTAAAGATTGTCTGACGAAAAAGAATAACAAGTTCTTGTCTACTCATATAGGCAACGACAAACATCTCAAGCACGAGGGTATCATCATCAATACATTATTAAACGATGGAGATATAGTGTATAGATACCTTTTAACCTTTAGAAATCATCCTAAAGAGATTGCTTAATGGATGCCTGAGCGGTTTTTTCACACACCTATCCAGACCTGATCCAATCTTACGTTCAAACATAGGACGTAACTGAGGATAGTTGCTATCCCAAGCAAGAGGGATGTTACGGTTTGTATGTTCGTCCCTCTGTGGTTAACTAAGGATGCCTAATTTCTACTATGTTCATAGCATGGCACTTGGGTGATTTCGAATATTCCATGTGTAGGACATATGAATTCAGGGATGGCTGGAACTAAGTGTTAGATTTAATGCCTATGGGTTGTGTAATTTTAGCATGTGTTGCTAATGTGTGTAATGTGTTTGAATGGACAACTTGTCGGTTGGTGAGATTGACGAGTTTTGTGCTCGTTAGCCGGTATGGTTGGGACATAATGGTAGTGATTTGGTGTGAGAAAATATCGGGAAGGTTTTTCTTTTAATATTTTGGCATTGGTGGAATATCCAATGATTTTGGTATTCTGGCCATGGTATATACTAGATATTTTTGTAATTTGTTAGCCGCCCACTTTTGTTATACATGGGTGTGGACCTATTAATTAGGTTACACACAAACTAGCCCTTGGGGATTTATATGTATTTTTCATTAGTGATTGGATAGGAAGGATTTATTTAAGCTTTTGGAAAAAGCAACTCCTATTTTTTTTGTAAAGGTCCTTTTACAAGCAAGTTCTTGTGTCTCTACCTTTGTCAAGGTAGGTTCTTGTGTTACTACTCTCCATACTTGACCTTTATTTTGCATTGTGAATGGGCTTGATACTGCTTGTTTCCTCTTGTTTGTTGATGATGATTGTCGTAGAGGCTTTGGCCTCCATACCTGCTTTTGCACTCTATTGATGACATTGTTGTTGGTGCCTGATGAAGCTAGATAGGTGTGGATTGTACCTTGGGTACCAAATATAGGTGTTCCCTAGGTAATAACCTTGGGGTTAAAGTAATGATGTGGGTACCCAACGGTAGTGTATGATTCATGCATGTTGTGAATGATGTCCTAACTTTTGATGGCATGGTTTTTTTTTTTGGGAAAAGGTGGCTTTCGATAGAGAGGTCTCATGGAAATCCAAATGTATGACTCTTCATCAAGGTATCCTTGAGCCTTTAGTAAATCCTTTCAAACCCACATTTGCATAGTGGCCTCTTTTCTTCTTGCATGTTGTGGTGGTTCTTGTCAAGATGGGGATGTCTATCGTTGGTTTCTTGGAAAGCCAAATGTATGTCTCCCCTTCATAATACCCTTGTGCTGATAGTAGATCTTTTGGGACCCACATTTGTCTAGGAATGTTGTACGGTGGGGCCCTTTGCGTCAATGCTTCTGGATGAGGTTCTAAGGTGGAAAGTGTCGATGTTACAATAGGTTGTGGTTGTGAGATTTGTTGCTTGGGATTGGCTTATTTAGATGGAAGAGGTTCTTCACGTAGTAGCACCGTTAGAGGTATTATTCAATTTTGTCGTCGGGGCTACCTTTTCATGCAAATTTACTTGGTAAATAGTGGCTTGGATCCAGATTCTCCCAAGGATTGCTGCTTCTATTAGTATTCTTACAAGGGTTACAAAAAACTTGCAAGGTAACAAGTTATGGCTCATGTGGACCACCATGCTATGGGACACATGTCGCTTCACAAGCTCAATGACACAAAAAATAGCTCTGGAGTAGCTCAGGTGTACGAACCCTGTAAGATCGCTCTAGGTTGCTCCATGTGTCCTCAACCAAGTATTTAGGAACTACAAGTATTTAGGAACTAGCACGGTGGTTGACATGGGCTAGCTGGCTGGTCTAGTGTGCCACCATGAGCCTGCGAGAAGTGCCACATGTCCCATGTGTTAGGAATGAGTGCGGTGGTTCACATCCCATGTGGAAGTACCTATTATTTTCTTGGTCTTCTTTTGAGTAAGGTGAATTTGGCCCTCGGGGGGTTCGCTATATGTAAACTTTCTATATCACGTGCGTTCAAGGCCTGATTTAAAAACCCCTTATCTGTAAATTTTCCATGAATAAAACACACCCTTTTTCTATTCAATCTGTAAATACCCCCTTTAAATGGTACCCTTTTGTATGTAAAAAAGTGTGTAAAAAAGGGATTTAAAAAACCCTTTCTGTTGAACCCACGTGCTACGCTAACATATTTATGAGTGAACCCCCCGAGATCGGGCCTCTACTTGGGAATCCACTCCAATAGTGGGGACTATGGGGGAGGTTTGGCGTCTATTTGTGCTTGTCATGCCCTTACTAGTTCCTGGACTACTTCTACCCTACTTTTTTTTCTCAATCGGATTGGAGTATTCTGCTAGCTTCTTAGGCATGTTGCTAGGGTCTATAACTAGTTTGTCTTGGTTCTTGGTAGGTTGAGGATTCACTTCTCCCTTTGAAGAGGATTCACTTCTCGCTTTGAAGAGGATGAAGAAACATTGAAAACTACATCCTCATATGAAACATGTATCTTTTTCCAAGTACAAGCTGAAAACAAATTCTCTCAATAACAAAATAATTGAATAGAGAAAAATTAAAACAAACATAAGAAGATGAATGTAAACACTTGAAGAATATACTTCACAATACAAAAGACCTAAAGGATTGGATGGATGGAAGATTAAAAGCATGCATGGAATAACAACCACTCCAAGACTCTTGAGATGTGTTAGATCATGAGGAACCTGCTAGGGAAGAGGTAGTTCACCAAGCATTTCCGAAACAACAGTGAAGAAGCTAGACCCCGCTACTTTGAGAGATGATATGAATGTCATCCTCCTTATAAAATACAATCAAGTCACAACCATCCTAGATGGAGGTTAATAAGCCTTACGCTATAGAAGGATCACCCGATGTCTTTTGATCTTAATAGAGTTTCATTTCACAATGATCATGTGAAAAGGCTCACAACATGTGCATGCCCATTTATAGTGTATCCCTAATGGAGAATCGCTATGGTCAAAGTGGAGGATGAATTACCAGATGTCCCACTCTTCAAACTCTGCATTGCTCTTGAATGGGCCGAAGTTAATATCCAGTACTTAGCTAATGGTCTTCTCCAAGAGAGACCCCTTAATAGAGACAAAGCATGATACCTTATTAAAAAGGTAGCATTATACTAGTTAGGCCAATATGGGATCCGTATTGTTGGGCAATTATACAAGTTAGGCTAAGATGAGATCATGAGTTGTTGTCCTCATAGAAATTTGAATACGTCAATGTCCTTGAGCAAGCCCACTCTGATGTGGCTGGTGGACATTGCTCAGTAGACACAACTACAAAGAAGGTTCTATTGGCAGGCTTGTAATGGCCTATTTTTCGGGGAGGTGCTGTGGAATTGCTTCTCAAGGAGTTGTAGAGTTTGGAGACCTCAAGGGTTATGAGCTCGGCCATTGGAAAGATCCTCACCACATGACAATTGTAGTTTACCAGGTAATCTCTTGTTGGATGTGATTCAAGGGGGGTTAGGGTGAGCCATAACATTTTTGGCATTGCTGTTGGGGAGCCATCCCTTGGCTTTTTCCATCGTTTTTCTCTAATCTACGTATTACCCATTTCCCATTATCTTGATTAATGGTTTCCCATGAAAAAGATATGGATTTGATGGAGATTTGTGTGTGATTTTGTGAGAAAGCTCTCTTTTTTGTTTCGTAAACAATGCTTTTTTACTTAATTTTTAGCTTAATTTGTTGTTTTTGTTATTATTAATGTGGTTTTTAATGTTCTTAGGGCTTGTAAATAGAGTGTATTAGGCTTAGTTTGCATCCATTGCATCAAACAATACAATAGAATGTAATTTTTAGTGAATGTTAGCTCTCTTTAGAGTTAAACAAAGAACTAGAATCATTAATTTTAGCTTTAAATTGTGTGTTTTTGTTGGAATCGTATGCAATAGAGTGTTAGCAACCATTAGGAGTAGCTTAATCCTTCAAAAAATTTCTCAAAACCATCAAAAAATCCTTGAAATCGATTAAATTCTCTTAATTGATTGGTTTTTGTCATTAAGAGTAATTAATCCACTTCAAGAGGAAAAAATTTAAGAAAAGGTGTTATTTGGGGTCCAATTGATTATGTAAGTAGTCAAAATTAGTGTTTTTGAATATTTTGAGAGTATCTAGATGCATCAAAATACTTAATTACATCAATTAGAGAATTTTGACTCTTTTGCTCAATTTTGCCTTAAAAGAAGAGACCAAAATTAAGAGTGTGATTAATCTCTAATTATACATTAATTTATACATTAGTCGATGCACATAGCTTAGCAATTCTTTGCTCTATCCAATGATGTGCTCAATTGTGTGAATTAATTAGTGATGAAGAGTTAATTAGAGCCCTTAATTAGTGATGAAGAGTTAATTAGAGCCCTTAATTAGTCTAAAAGAGGGAAAGATTAGTGAAAGAATTAATCTTTGATTAATTCTTAATCACTTTTTTTTACATAACTCATTAGGGCTAATGAGCATTCAATGAGTAGATACCCATGAGTTGTTAATATGTCCATTTTGGGGGTCATTTATGAAGGGTGTAAGGGGGTGTCATAAAAAGGTTGACTTTTTTTTAATTCCCACTTATCTTTTTGGGAAAATTCCCATATCTCCCCATTTTAAAATTCAAAAAATATTCCCCCTAAACAAGGAAATTTGAAAATCCACTAGACAGAAAAAAAAATTTGAAAAAATGGTTCACGTGTGAACCATTTCTACACTCTCATGCCTTAAGGTCTCACGTCCTAGGGGTCCGCGTCCAAATTTAAAAAACAAAAATTTAAATTTAAATTTTCCTGTGAAGTCTGGTTCACGGCATGAAACCCTAAGCATTTCATGGTGTGAGACACCAAGTGTCTCACGGCATGAAACAGTCCACGCGAAAAAAAAAAATCAAATTTAAATTTTTCTGTGAAGTGGTTCACGGCGTGAGACACTAAGTCTCACGGTGTGAAACAGTCCCCATGCAAAAATAAAAATAGAAAAAAAATAAATTTGATAAAATTCGTGAGGTCCACTTCACATCGTGAAAGAGGGTGGTCCGTTCGGAAAAAAAGGACTCTAGAAAACACCCTGTTTGGAGGCTCATATTTCCTAAACCGTGAATCCGATGAAGACGCTTTAGTGGTCATCGAAAAGCCGACATCGAGCTCTTCAAATTTGATCAAGTCGTTCGAAGTCAAAATCGATCGTTTTGGCCTCTAACTAGTAGCCTCAAAATTTGATCTGAAAATCGAGGCAAAAAATAGCCCGAAAAGCACTAAAAATCATAAAAAAATAGCGCGAAAACAACTTCGAATCATATTCAAGCTATTTTTAAGTGTCTAAACGACAAAGTCAACGACTCAGAGAGACAAGGTTGTAGAACTCCAAAAATACTACAACTCCCTTATATAAAGTTTTTCCAAATTCCTTTTGGAACACCTTAAAAAATGGGCTGCGAAACAGGGAAAAAATTCTCAGATTTTTTTTTTTCGTTTTGAGACAATGATGGAAAATAGGTTTTAGGACCTCTTCCATATGAGAAGTTACTAGCATGCACTTTTTCCAAAAAAAATCCCTAAGAGGTCGTTCACATGCGTATAGCGTCTAAGCTCAATAGGAAAAACGGATACTCATTTGACCCAATGAAGAGTACGCAAGGCCTCCTGAGGTTATAACGGGATGTGACAAAATCTTAAAAAAAACATGTGTGCTTGATCAATAAAAGAGTAATTAGTAACGTCAAGATATGGCAATTATAGAGGGATTGCCAGGGCTTACACATGGACTGAACCCCATGGCTGACATCTTCGAGCCATTGAGATCTATGCCCCAAATACAGCTCCCAATACCATTTGCCATGCCTACAACAAGTGTGTCATCGGATTTTACCCCCTGTCACTTCAATCCCACCGGGCTTTGGTCCTTTATCTAACATTTTCACAAATCCTATAGATACCAACCCTTTTCAACCCCTAGATGCCCACACCTTAGATATACTGACTAGTTTAGGAAGGGCGGTTGCCCACAGACTGAAGAGCACTCACATACGGCCTCAGTGATATACAAAAATACGGCCGTACAAATTTCCCAAATTATGGGCAAATATGATGGAACAACTGATTCTGTTCAATTCATACAAATGTTTGAACAATGATGTGAAGCCTTTGGAAATCCCAACTGCCCCACCAAGGTACATGCATTAAACCTATGCTTAGTGGGAAAGGCTAGTTGATGGTTCATCACATTGATGCCGACGATCAAGAAAAACTTCATAACCTTGAAGTCAGCCTTTATCCGGCTTTTCAAGACAAGGTGATCGGTGGAGTGTAGTGAAAGAAGAAAGAACTCTATTCAATTGAGCGTCAACCAAATGAAACCATTAGAGACTTTATCCTTCGGATAAAACTCTTGGACTCACGATGTGAGTCATAGAAAAAATTAAATGATTCTCAATTGAAGAGATGTTTCATAATGGGCTTAAAGAAAAACAACTTACATAGCTTGATCATTGTATCCAATCCGGAAACATTTGATCAATGTTGTAAAGAAGCAATATGTTTAGATGACAACATGCTGGAAGATGATCGTGCTGCTACGAGATGTTCCTCATCTAAACCAAGTGAAGCAATGGCAAAAGAAAGATTGATCTCGGAATTGTCATTCCCTGAATTCTATGCAGCCTTGCTTAAAATCTTTCAATTGACATCTCTAAGAGAGGATGAGATCCTTTACAACCAAACATCCTTAATGCCTCTACAAGTGAGGAGCAAAATGCCTTGTGTTCAGTGCAGTCACTACAACCATCCCAATTCCCATTGTGCATACAAGGCACCTGTGTACACCTGTGTACTGCATATATTGTAAATCTTTTGGTCATGATACTACAAAGTGTCCCAATTCATCAACAATTGACTCAAAACCTCCATCTCCCGTGCACCAAACATAAACTGTTCAAAGGGTAGAAACTGCTCAGGAAGCGGTTAATCGAACACTTCAGTGTTTCTATTGTCGTGGACCGCACAAAGTGGCAGATTACATAGTGGCATTGATTACATGTTACAAGATTTCCCAAGGCAAGTTGCATCACTGCAACATGTCTCACAGAATACAACTCTAAATCTTAAGTGTACAAAATGGGCAATCGTTCATGGTACCCTTGAATGTGCTTATGCGATTTCAAGCCAAGGCACAAGAACGATTAAAAAGAATGCAAAAGATAACACTTCGAAATGGGTAGAAGAACATGCCTTTAAAAAAAAACCAAAAATAGCAAACAAAACCTTCTAAACCCAATAAAAAGTGAGGCAGCAAACTATCCAAATCAAAGTTGAAATAAAGGACATGGATAAAGAGCCTGTGGAGGACATAACCCCAAAAGAGCTAAAAGCTACACATGATGCAGAAGCATCCACCTCAAGGGCTACCACACAAACCACAAAACCCATATGTTCCACACAGGATATAAAAGCTCAAGAGAAATTTTGATCTCATCGCATGGGAAAACATAATGAAAACCTGACGATCCAAAGAAATCCAGAAGATGAAACAAGTTTTAATACGTCACTTAGTGAGGATGAAACAAGTTTTGATTCGTCACTAAGTGTACTTAATAGACCAATCAAGAAACTAGAACCCGTCCAACCACCCAAAATTGAAAATCATGATCACATGACATATGCGGAACGCAAAAAGCAAGCTCAGGAGAGCATGCTTAGAATGGTTGAGTGTCTCACAGGATCACCGGTTGTGATTGAACCTCATAATGCCAATCCTAAAAAAGCAACCAAAATACAAAACTTGGAAGAGTACCATTTTCCCTTTTAAGAGGAAGACATACTCTCTATAAAAGAGTCATTAGTGTAGATTGCATGAATTATGCTGTTGAAAAAGCAGGTGAGGAATTTGATGAATCCCTTATTACAAAATTAAAGTAGTCTCTCAAAACCTAATTTGGAGGAATGCTCTTCTCTCATGGTGGTGAAGCCAACATAGCATCATCACTTGCACCTTTAAGGGCTCAACATGAGTTATACCAAGACATAAAGAGTTCCATAATAGAGTAGGATTGTGACAATTCATAAGTTTCCAAACAAAACTCAGTTAGAATTTTCAGAGGACCAAGTGTGCCATTGTACACTGGGTACTCTTGAAAAAGTTGAGAGCTAAAAAGAGGATGAAAGTGAATGGGAATATGAAACAAAAACAGGATTTGAAGCTAAAACACAAACTGAAACATCCACGGTTCCTTTTGAAGATTCTATCATGGTATGGTTAGATTTCCCTATAGGCAATGATGTTAAACGTAAAAGCGTGTTTATTAACCCTCGAGATACTCATAACATCATGACAATAGACACTTGGGTGTCATTGGGACAACCTGAACTCATCCCTACAAACAATGGTCTTGCAAGAGGAGCCAATGGACAAAACATTGAAGTTCCTGGTTACTTTAGCTATGCTACTCAAACAATCAGTGGAGATGTGGAATTTAGATTCCATGTTACCATAGATCCCCTTAAGTACGATGTCATCCTTGGTGGAACTTGGATACGTGACTCGTATTCAATTGTTGAATCCATGCAAAAAATCACCTTGAACACTCTTGTAGGCATTTTACAATTGCTATTACGGGAGGAAGAGACCTTGGAGGAGCTGGAACTTCCAACATATCTTACTGAAAAGATCCTTAGGATTCTGGTTCTATTGGAACTTTACAATAAAATCAACACAACTCAAGCACAGCTTTATCCAACACGAGAACACAATCTTGACCCTTGAGTTATGGGATTTGTTAGGTCAACCAACACTCACGACTCATTCTGAAATAATTTTCTTTACACAAGACTTGAACATGCCATGTTTGGGGTACTTTGAACATAAAATGTATATTGAAACTAGCCCCCTTATAAGTTTTTTGTGGTTGAGTATGTGTTGGAAGTAGATTTGATCTTGGGGCATAAATGGACTATTGTTACCCAAGCACCACTGTGCTTTGCCACAGCAATAGGGTCATCATGACGGTCAACAACACAAAGTTGACAATACCATACTGCAAGGATGAGGATTCAACCCTAATGGATTTCTATGATGTTGAACGCAAAAAGTTACAAGCCTCTTCCACCACGAAAGCCCCTCTAAATAATGACCTCCCATCTTTGTCAAATGACTGACTCCGATAAAGCATCTACTCCTTCAACCCCATCCTCACCAACGAAGTTCGATGCCAAAACCTCACAATCGGCAGCTATTCCTGAAGAAGTTTCCCATGCACAACCATGTATCTCTTACAAGCAACTCAAAGGAAAAGCCCTGAAGTCTATGCCTCTTTATCGACAAACCTTACCAAAGGAGACAACCGCATGCTCGAAAGCCTCATCAAAACAACCACTCCACAAGAGACTCTAGCCTCATCATTGTCAAGAATACCCACGAGTCTAAACCTATAGCCTCAGTGTCAACTAATGTGAAGGAGGGCTTATAACCTTCCACTTCAACCAAAAGAAAAATCCTCCAAGATAACAAAAATCAAGGTATCTTAATGGTATCAACATGTGGGTGGAGAAGCAGCTACTTGTTGCTCAAGGATACTACGAAGGTGCCAATCAAATTTGGATGGCTTGACAATCAAAGCCTCCTCCTCAACACAGCACTGAGAGGCCAATGAAAAAGAAAAGTACTCCACAACACCATCCACAAAAGCATATGCAAGTTCCTCAGAGCGAACTCTAACATCTCAGCAAGTGTGGGTACCTAAAAGATTACTACAAGCACAAGGGTACTACCAAAGTAATACCAACGCTTGGATTCCCAAACGCATCAAAAAGTCACCTAAGCGTACTCAAAGAAACAAACCTTAGCACCAAAGGCATTAGCCACCAATTTTGTAATGTTCATCAAAGATGGGTGCCTACGCATGTACTTCAACAACAAGGATACTATGATGGTAATCCCATCATATGGTTGCCAAAATCAAACAAAGTGATGAAAGCCTCACCACTGACTTCAACCCCAAGAGCTTCACCTAAAGTTCAACAAAAATGGAAACCCAAGCAACACCAAGCCAGTCACTCAACCACTCTTGTGCATTCAGCACCTACACAAGAGCTTGTGTGTTCAAGCAACCCTAATGGTAACTAACCAGCAGTCTTACCTATCGCCTCGACAACATTTGAGCCAAAAGTTCAAGAATCGATTCCCACATCTGCAATGAAGACTTATGAGTGCATCAAAGGCAAACTCACAATGCTCTTTTCACCCCTCTGGATGTGAAGTGTAAGTGCAGAAGCTACGCGATAGACATAAGAACCTATTATCTCAAAAAGGAGAGTAGCCACAAGAACCTGCTACTTGCAAGGTGGTAGTAAAAAAAAAACATAAACACAATGGAGTCACACATATGGCCTATCTAGAAGTGGTAGAATATCACAAGCAACACCCAAGGATCTTCAAATAGCCATTATATTTTGTTAAGCTTATAGCTTACTATTGCCAACGCCTCAACTTAACAACTTTCCACATACATATCTAGATGGGGGGCCATGGTGGGCGAAAGCTTGGTCAATTGTTGGAATTATTTGGCATTTATGGATTTATTTGATGGATATTTATTTTATGTGCAAGCGAGATTGACCACCTCTAACTTGTCACATATTTTGAGCTTATATATTGAATGTCAGTGCAGATCAGTGGTAGGGTTAGTGTGCGGGATGTGCATGGATCCACCGGGCTTACTTCGATGGAAGTTTATTGATGCATGGTGTATGGTGATTATTTACGATCGGCAATGGTAGTGATATTTTATGTGCACATTAGTGTGCAACATTTTGATATACATTAGTTCTATTTTATGAGAGTGAACCTTAGAGTGTTCACACTTTTGTATTTAGGCTTATGTAAGCCCAAAGTGGAGATCCACATTTTTGGGTCTTGCTTTTTGTACAAGGAAATATATTTAAATACACCATGAAGAGGACGTGAGCCACTTCTATGGTGGGGGATATTTAACCCATTCTTATGTCACGCGCATAAGCTTTTCATCTCTTTTTGAGCTTTGAGTATTCCTTTCAAGTTTATTTTTATGGAGGGCCAACCATGAGCTTCCAGCATTGGTATCAGAGCCAGAGCTAGGATCAGGGAGAACTGCTATACTTTTGTCGTCCTACCTTCTTGTAAAAAAAAAAGGTTGTGTATTAGGCACTTAGACGGCACGGGACTATTGTCCTTTGTATGAAGGTGAAGAACACTGGCACGAAACCTAGTGAGACTAATTTGTCAGAGCGCCACCCGAGTAGACAAGCATCTACATTGGACATCGTGACAAGGGATAGTGCACCAGTCACTAGTAAGCGAACACACCGGCCACCAACAAGGGAACATACAGGCCGCCAGCTCACCAGCTAGCAAGTACATGCAAAACTGCTAGCGCATTGGCAAAGCAAGGACATCGACGAGCAGAAGGAGCACATAGTACAACCAGCAAGCATTGACGACGAATGGAATGACCATGAAACTGGCACCCTCACCTCCCCCACAAGGCAAGCGTGGATGTCTCCTAAGAGACAAGGGTAAACATACCTCTTTTCTCCCCTTTTTACCCATGTTGCATTCCCTCCTCAACGCTATGTGGGATTATAGACGCCTATGTGGCAGCCCTTGCTGAGGGTGTGATAGAAGAGAAGAAGAAGAAGAAGGAAAGAAAAAAAAAGAGAAGTAGAAAGAAGAAAGAAGAAGAAGAAGAAGAAAGAGAAGAGAAGAGGAAGAAGAGAGAAGAAGAAGAGAGAGAAAAGAGGAAAAGAGAAGAAAAAGAAAAAGAAAATATATCTTTCATCTTTTTGAAGGGGTCTTTTTTTTTCAAAGATCTTTCAAGTCTCTATTCTCCAATTTCTTCAAAGCATCTACAGCCATGGATTCCAATGACATCACTTAACCTCCAATGATTTTGAATGTGTCACCTCTTCCCACTCCTACTTTGGAGGAGCGCATTCTTCTACTCGAGATGCGACTTGAAGAACGCAAATGCCAGCGCGTTCATGAAGAATCTCCTAATGTTATGCCTCTCGAAGATGATTGCTTGAACAAGATTATTAAATCCATTTTCGACTTGCAAACGGACTCACAAGGACTCCAAGATCAGCCGTTGTGCAATCACGTTCTCCAAATTTGATGGTAAAAAAGATGGTCATTTAGTTCTTTCTTGGTTGACTCAATTTGATGACTATTTTGCTGGTAAATGCTTCTCTAAGGAAGATAAAATAAAGTGTGCTACTAATCATTTGAGTGATCGAGCTTCACTGTGGTGGAACGCACTTCGCATGGGTCCTATCAAGCCTCTCACATCATGGGATCAATTCCAAGACAAATTCAAGTCTGCTTTTCTTCCTCCACAATTCCACCTTAACACTCGTCCTCCACAATTCCCAAACAAATTCAAGTTTGCTTTTCTTCCTCCACAATTTCACCTTAACACTTGTCGAGCATGGAATCTTCTCCGCATGACAGATCGTGATATGGTTTCTCAATACACGGAGAGATTTTGGCAATCACTTCTTATGCTTCGTATGCTCAAGGAGAGTCACTCCAACAAAAGTATGAAGATGGTCTTGAGACAACTATTCAAGTGGATGTGAACATGTTTAAGCCAACTTCTCTTGATGATGCAATCTCTCTTGCTCATGATTCCGAGTGCAAGAAAGGTTTGCCTCGTCAATTACCTCGCAATGGTTAGTATGGTTCTCCACCCAATCGACAATCTTCTTTCGTGGGGAATCAAGGTTTCAGATCTTCTTTTCGACGTCCTCAATTTTATCAATCTCCTTCAACAAGGCGTCCATGGAATGGTAATAATGGTAATTTTGGTAATGGTAGTAGCAATGCACGCACTTTTTCCAATTCAAATGTAAAGAACAATGTTAATGCTACCACCCCAAGCAATGTACACCCCAAACCCAATTCTAGTCACAATAGTAATGCACCCACTCCTCGCCCTATCCAACATTGTCAAGGCGGTAATGTGCCTACATGCTTCAAGTGTCATCGAGTGGGACATCGAGCCAACAAGTGTACTTTTCATCCTACTCAAGTGGCATAGCTTCACAATATGAAAGATGACACATACTGCGATGGTGATGTGATATGGCTTTGGATTGGACGGAAGATCAACTCAACAATGAAGAAGTGGGTACGTAAAGCGAATCGGCAGGTACTTCAATCACTCCTCACTCTTTGCTTCATATGAAAGGATCTATTAATGGAAATGATATCACTATTTTGCATGATGATGGTAGTATAGAAGATTTTATTTCTAAAAAGGCAGTTCGTAGGTTGCATTTGGAGACTCATCCTTCATGTTATAAGGCTAAATTTGCATTTCAAGGCACATGATACATGGGAACTCGTGAAGTTCATGACCTTGAGATATAAATTGGACCTTATAAACAAAAACGAAACTCTCTCATTGCGCCTTTGCATTCTAGTGACATCATACTTGGTATGCCATTTAGACATGAATTCAATCCACATATTGATTATTCCATGCATACTATGGATTTCACACATAATGGTACTCTCATGTAATTAGTTGGTGATCGTTCTTTTGAGATGTATCCATTATTATTCCATACCCAAGCTAAATGTGCACTTTGGAAGCAATCACGTGTATACATGATTTTAGTCAATGAAGTGCAAGCATATGAAAATAATCTCACTCCTTCTCAACAAGCATTCATGGCTAGGTTTCAAGATTGTTTTGTAGACGATTTACCTCCTACCTTACCTCTTTCATGTCCTGAAGACCATACTATAGAGATTATTAGCCAACCACCTCATGGAGCTCCTTATCGTACAAATCCTCTTCAACAAAAAGAAATTGAATGCCAAATTAGAGAATTATTAGACAAGAAACTTATTCGACCTAGTAGTTCTTCTTTTGGTGCACCTGTTCTTCTTGTTGAAAAGAAAAATAAGACTTACCAAACGTGTATTGATTATAGAGCTCTAAATAAGGTCACGGTTAAGAATAGATATCCCATCCCGCATGTTGATTTGCTAGACAAGCTTAAAGGTGCATCTCTCTTTAGTAAAATTGATTTGAAATTTGGATATCAAGTTCGAATGACTAGTTTTGACATTTATAAAACTGCTTTTCGTACACAAACTGGTCATTATGAATTTTTGTTTATGCCTTTCGGTCTAACCAATGCACCTGCTACTTTTGCATGCATGATAAATCGTATATTTCTTGACATTAGAATTGCGTCATTGTTTTCTTTGATGATTTGCTTGTCTTTAGTAAAAATCATGCAGAACATGAAGAGCATCTTGCATTAGTGTTTAATCTTCTTAAAGAAAATCAACTTTATGCTAATCTGGATAAACGTCTCTTTTTCTAAGATGAAATTGAGTTCTTAGGCCACATTGTTTTAAGTGAAGGTATCAAAGTTGATCCAAAAATGGTAAAATTCATTGAGACTTGGCCTACTACATGTGTTAAAGAAGTAAGATCTTTTCTTGGTTTGGGTGGTTTTTATAGGAAGTTTGTTCGTAATTTCTCATTGATAGCACTTCCTTTGACAATGTTGCTTAAGAAAGGTCTAGTTTTTTGATGGGGTGAAAACCAACAAAAGTCATTGGATAGACTAAAATATTTGTTGGCTCATGCCCCTATCCTCCAACTTCTAGACTTTACTCAACTGTTCTTCCTCGTAGTCTCACTGATCCTAGTGGCTTAGGAATCATTATACTGTCCTTATGCAAGATGGACATCCTTTGGCTTATGAGAGTAGAAAATTGACAACTTCTGAACTTTTGTACAGTACATATGACAAGGAGTTATTAGCCGTTGTCCATGCCTTAAACATGTGGAAACATTATCTTATGGGTTTTGAGTTTATGATTAAGATCGACCAACAAAGTATTAGATATCTTCTTAATCAACCTCTTATCTCGGATCGAAATATTAATGGGCATCTTTTATTTAGAGTTTTCATTCTCTTATCCAATATCAACCTGGTAAAGAGAATATAGTGACTGATGCACTTAGTTGACGACCTTCTATTTCAAACATTTCAGTGCTTGACATTCATTCTTTGCATGATATGCGTGACTCATATGTTACAGATCCTGATTTTTCTAATGTTTGGCATAAGTTAGAAACCAATAATTGGTTACCTCTTCATGATTATGCATATAATGATGGTTTCCTTTTCTTTCAAAAGCATTTATGCATTACACTTCCTTATAGATCTTTTATTCTTGAAGAGATGCATCGTCCCCCATATGTTGGTCATTGTGGCATTCTCACTACTCTTTGCACAATAGAAGAATATTTTTATTGGCCACAATTAAAACATGATGTTGCTTATTTTGTCTCGGAATGTGTGACATGTCACAATGAGTTAAAAGACATCATGGAAAACAGTATGGACTACTCATGCCTTTACTTATTCCCGTGGCACCATGGGAAGAAATTTCTATGAACTTTATAACTGGTTTACCTACCACATCTTCTCGAAATGATATGATATGGACAATTGTTGACAGATTTAGTAAGCAAGCTTATTTCGTTGCATGTCGTTAAACATTGAATGCTTCACGTGTTGCACAATTGTTTATCAATTGTTGACAGATTTAGTAAGCAAGCTTATTTCGTTGCATGTCGTTAAACATTGAATGCTTCACATGTTGCACAATTGTTTATCAAAACTATCTTCACAAATCATGGTTTACCTAAAGTCATTATTTTAGATTGTGATTCTCGCTTTTGTAATCATTTTTGGATGGCATTGTTTTCAAACTTAGGCACTAAGATTGATTTTAGTTTTGCATATTATCCAGAAAGTAATGGGGGACAAATTGAGGCCACTAACAGCACTATTTTAGATCTTTTAAGGTCTTACACTATCTCATCTCCTGCAAATTGGGTCAGTATTTGCATCTTTTGCAATTTGCATATAATAACACACCTCATACAACCACTAGCAAAGATCCTTTTGATATTGTCTATGGTGAGAAACTTCCAACTCCAATTACTAGACTTTCTCATGAAGTTTTAGCGGCGGCCAATGATTTTGCTGTGACGAGGCTGTGACACATAATCGTATTCTGGCCGAAGCTCATGACTTTATTCTTAAGGCTCAACAAGCTTACACTCGATAGGATAACAAACATAGAAGACCAAAGACTTTTGAAGAAAATGATTTAGTTTGGCTTTGCATAGAAAAGTGTAGATTAAAGTCTTTTGAGAAACATCCAACCATTAACTTATCTCGATGTTTTATGGGTCTTTTAGAATTATTGCTAAGATCAATGACAATGCTTATCGTTTGTCCCTTCCTGACCATTGGAATATTCGTAACTCCTTTCACATTAGTCTACTTAGACCCTTTAAAGATACACCACCTTCTACCCCCGTTTATGATGACCCACCTCTCCTAGAGGCTGATACATAAATTTTAGTTCTTGAAGCAATTCTTGATCGTGAGCAAACTACAACTTGCAATGGCAATATTTATGTTATATATTTTGTTAAGTATAAGAATTATCCTGTAGAAGAATCTCAGTGGATTCCAGACCATGCCCTTGCTACACACTCTGCCGCCCTGATCGACTCCTTTCACAGACAATTGCAGTGAATTTTACACTTGGTATGAATACCGGTGTACCCGTGTTGTGAAGGTCACCGATTTGAGGTATCACACGATTGGCAGTTTATTTTGGTATTTGGCATTGGTATGTGTGAAGGTCACCGATTTGAGGTATCACACATGGTTATTTTTTCGTGCAAAGGTCATTGAATTGAGATATTGCACGTAGTTGTTTAAATATGCAAAGGTACTGACTTTAAGGTATTGCATGTTTAGCAACTAAGGACAGTTGCTTTTCACAAGGGAGAAATGTTGGAATTATTTGAATTATTTGGCATTTATGGATTTATTTGATGGATATTTATTTTATGTACACGCGAGACTAATTACCTCTAACTTATTACATATTTTGAGCTTATATTGTGAATGTCAGTGCAGATCAGTGGTGGCAGGGTTAGTATGTGGGATGTGCATGGATCCACTGGGCTTACTTCGACGGAAATTTATTGACGCATGGCGTGTGGCGATTATTTATGATCGGCAATGGTAGTGATATTTTATGTGCACATTAGTGTGTAACATTTTGATATACATTAGTTCTATTTCATGAGTGAACCTTAGAGTGTTCACACTTTTGTATTTAGGTTTATGCAAGCCCAAAGTGGAGATCCATATTTTTGGCTATATGTATTTTTGGCTCTTGCTTTTTGTACAATGAAATATATTTAAATACACCATGAAGAGGATGTGAGCCACTCTTATGGTGGGGGAGATTTAACCCATTCTTGTGTCATAGGCATAAGCTTTTCATCTATTTTTGAGCTTTGAGGATTCCTTTTTCAAGTTTATTTTTATGGAGGGTCAACCGTGAGCTTCCAGCATCAATGGTATAACCCATCACTTGGAACTTTCCTTCAATTTGCAAACCTCTCCAAACACAAGTCTTTGCAATGCATGGGTCTCAAGTCCTTAATGAAGATATCTTAACCTCACAAGTTGATGTAATTCTTTCAAGTTTCGCCAATGAGTGGTTATTTCAACAAAAAATAGTAGCTTAATAACAGTTTATTTAACTCAATTCTTTTACTTCATGTATATTTGCTTCAAAGAGCACTTAAATATACATAAAAGCATAAAAAACACATGGGAAGAAGCATGCAAGAACATGTTCTACTCAATAACATTTAACAAGAATCCTGTCACATAACGGGACTTCATCGAAGGCTAATTTCTTCAAATGATGAATGTCACTTCAATGAATCAAATGAGGAACTGAGAATCACCATCTTATTTTGATGATTATGTCTACGTTCCTCCGGATACTTCCCTCTCTTCTCTCCCATAGTTAATATCTCTTAGCGTCCCCACTAACACAAATCACATGAAACCTTGCTTATGATTGCCAAAAATAAATTGAGCAAAAAAAAAACATGCTCACACAAATATAAAAATGCAATCATTCGCAAAAAACCCCACCACCACCCGTTAGGAATTCCCAATTACCACTAACCTTTTCATTTACTAACTAACCTTTCATTGAACGTCACTCAACATCAAAGCTTAACAATTCTCCCCACACAAAGGTCTTCAACGTGATTGCCATCGGGAAGGGGGGAATGTTAACCCATTCTTAGGGTTAACAAGAGCTAACACCATTATCTTACATCAAGGAGTCAAGGTAGATACACCAAAAAGGTCATACATTCAAGATATGAAGCAATGGTGTTCAAAGCTATAGCTTGGATGAGCACCCGTAATGGTGTGAGAGAGTATTTATGGCGATTCTCGCTTCAAGACCGTGTGGTAGCAAGTTAGGATAAAGTCCTAAGTGATGTACTTCATGGATATATTATGAGAGTAGTCATTGTCATAGCATTAGGCCTCTTATGAGCCTAAAGTGCTCGGCCGGCCACAGTTCAAGTGAGTGTGAACACTTATGGCCATGTATATAAGTGAATTTCTCTCATAATACAGGAGACTCTTCTATTGTGGTATAGAGTCTTGCTCTTGCTAATCCTCTAATCTCTCTCCCTTACGCATGCTAGTGAGTGTGTGTGAGTGAAGTGAGGTGAGAGGAGGGACGAGTACCCATAGTGCAAGCGATGGTGTGACAACGTTCGCGGGAGGCACGGTGGAATTGCTTCTCAAGGAGTTGTAGAGCTTGGAGACCTCTCAACGGTTACGAGCTCGGCCATTGGAAGATCCTCACGACAGTTGCGGTTTACCAAGTAATCTCTTGTTGGATGTGTTTCAAGGGGGAAGTTAGGGTGAGCTATAACAGAGGTTCGGGCTATCACAAAGACTACTGTTAGAGCAATAAAACCAAAACCCTTTATAAGAATATAATTACTAGATTTAGGTGCCCGCTTGAACTAGTAAGCGATAGAGGGACTCATTTCATCAAAATGATGTCAAGTTCATGTTGAGTGAATTCATGGTAGTGCACTACAAATCCTTGGCCTACTACCCATAAGCCAATTGCCAGGCTAAAAACACTAACAAGATTATCTGTGCTATCTTAACCAAGATAGTGGAAGCCTCCCATAATAACTAGGAGCAAAAGTTACTATAGTTAATTGCCTACAAAGTGGCCTACTACCCCCTAAGCCAATGGCCAGGCTAAAAACACCAACAAGATTATCTCTGCCTAATGGGTATTTAAAGAGGGGTCTCCAAAAAGTGATGGGCCATTTTACATGGAAAATTCTAGCTATTTTTAAAACGTCGCCCAAAAATTACAAGTCTTGAATGAGTTATGGAGAAAGATTTGCCAAAAATACACTACATGTGGCACATAAGATATAAAGTTTGAAATATTTGCACAATGTTTTGAAGTTCATATAGGGAACACATTTGCCAATCTATCCATATTTACACCATAGTATCAACCTCTTATTTTTTCCTCGAGGACCAACCATGGTAGATTTTTTGCTCTCTAAGGAAGATGAGCCAATAGGGACCTACAATGAGTGAAAAAAGAAGACCAATTAATTAATGAGAGGAAGTGGGTGGGTCTAACTAAGGTGGCTCATAAATTCAGCATGGGTGACATTTCAGAATGGGTCGGCCCGACTAAGGTGGCTAGTTTGTAGTGTGGGTAACCTTTTATATTTGTACGCATCCTCTCCTCTCTCCTTGGTAGAAGACATTGGGGCTACATCTCCTCATGCACTTGATCTAAGTCCCCTTTTGCATATTTACCCACCACTATAGATTACGAAGGCGGCTATAGATCATTAACCTCTCATGATCCCGACCCCAAGCAAGGCTATAGTCATAGATTAACATCGAGAAGAGCGTAAGAGAGGATCTCGATACGCATATATGATTATCATTGAGAGTGAGTGCAACTACTATAGATCATGAAGGCGGCTATAGATTATTACCAAGAGAAGCCAACACGACCACCTCTCACGATCCCCACACAAGCGAGCAAGCATCATCATCAACATCGAGGGGGATAAGGATGAGTATCTACCCACGATGCAAAGACACTCTCTGCATAAGCAGTTATATCCAGAGGGAGCAATAGGTTTGATTATTGGAGTGTTCGTCTTGGTCTTCTTCTTCCAAATGTTTTCTAGGAATTTTAAAAATATTTATGTTGTCCATGCATTCCTCAGTCTCTCCAACCGAGCACCTAGATCATCCCTCTTGCAGAGAACAGTAGATGCATGTATTGTCAAAGTTGAGGACAAGTCCCCATGCATATCAAAAAAGTAGACGTGATCTCTCTAGAGAGCATCGCTTGAGGGCTCTCTTGTATGTTTCTCTCAATTTTGAATCCATGGGAATTTTCGACATCACAAATAAAAAATATGTATGCTTTTATTTTTGTCTTCTTCTTTCTAAATTAAAGAGAGATGATTTTTTTCTAAGAGTAGAGGCATTTGAGGGCACACAAGAAAAAATATATTTGGTCTCAGAAAAAGTGGTTGATGTTGGAATTTTTTAAGCTCCAAGCCGTCGCTCATGCTTATATATTGTGTTGAAATGATTTTCAATGACAGGTTGCTTAATTTGAAAACATACAAGTGCAACAAGTAAGGGTTTAAGTCTTCCAAAACAAGAGTAGCTACTAAGATGCCGAATTTCACCAAACTATGATGGATTAATCTCTAAATTTGTCCCTTTATAGCTCTTGTGAAAATTTATGCCTTTAGTGGCTCTTGTAGGTACTCACAAAAAGCTTTTTAATGTACTAAGAGGGGAGTTTGCTTGGTAGGTGATCTGCTCATCTACCCTAGTGTCTATCCCATGTGTGTGTGTGCGCGAGCGAGTGTGTGAGAGAGAGAGAGAGAGAGAGAGAGAGAGAGAGAATTAGAGAATTTTAAAAACAAGTGAGAAGTCACAATAATTTGCCGCTCTGCCCTATGCAATGGGTGGAATATTAAAAGGGAAAAGATGAGGAAGAAGAGGGGCCCAATTCTAGATGTTTTTAGGGAAGAATAGACTTTTAAGGGGATTTTTAATAGCAAAAAAAATGGTAACAAGTTTATGTTCTCACGCTAGTTCTGGAGAGTATTTTTCCTAATTCGTTCGTTCAAGAGTTGATTTGTCCTGCGCTAATCAACTTTCATTTTCCAGGAGGTTGGACAGATTGGTTACAATTGAAAAAGGGCTTCTACATGGGCGATCGGGAGAGAAAGCTACGCAACCATGTGCCCTAGTCAACGCCGTAGCGCAGCAAAAGCTCATCTGCTGCAACTTAAAACTGCACTTTTCGAAGCCCACATGATAGAAGCTCGTCACCAGATCCGTCTTTTGTCGCTGCTTTTCTGATCGAGGCTCCTTCAACCCTTTTCGTTTTTCCATCCTTTTGATCGAAATCCGAACAACCCACTTTGCGGAGCAGCTTAGTTTGAGATGGGTTCTGAAGGGCCTCTTCTTTCAGTGGTTCATGTGACAGGATTCAAGAGATTTCAAGGCGTAGATGAGAACCCCACAGAGGTCATTGCACTCGCGCTGCAGGATTATGTTGAGAGTAAGGGTTTGCCCCCCGGAATGAGGCTAGGCAGCGTCACAGTTCTTGAAACAGCCGGCGACGGGGCCCTCTCTGCCCTACGGAAGATTTTAAATTCTGCGCTTCCAGCAAAACCCACCGATCAAAACTGTGATAACCCTCTCTCTTCCCCTATTGACGAGCAGATCATTTGGGTACTGATTCTACATCTTTCTTACAATACAATTTTCTAGAGTGATTCTACTTCTTTATTTCAGTATAACTTTCTAAGAATGGTGGTTGCTTTTTACCTTTTGAAAAATTCAGTTGCTGGTTGTTGTCATTGTTATCACTGTTAATAACCTTTGGGCTAGTCCCTGGTTGAGTGAATTCTTGTTTGCTTTGGGCAGCCTGGAGTGCACAATTGCCCTCAAGCATGGCGTCTTTGCATGTGTTGGTTACTGATGTATTTATTTGACATGGGAAGACAATGAAGGACTGCTGGGATTTGTCAAGGAAACTCTAGACATGGGCTGTTTAAACCTCCATGGCAGCCCCAGTGTGATAGGTCGTGTCCCTGGTACATACTTGCAGGAATTTTCAAAGACCGAGCCTCTTTGAGAGCCATTTCTGGCAGCTAATCACATGTCTTTCTCACTTTGAATTCTAAATTATTAACTAGTTTCAGATTGTGTGAGCATATGGTGTCTTTAGAAAGGTGATAAAGTTATAAAACATGCCATTAGAGGTATTTCCAAATTTTCAACATGTACAGCTGTAAGCTTATGCTGAGAAATTAGATTCAAGAGTAGCTTTTCAAGGTTTGCAAGTTTTGATGTTGAATGATCGACCAGACACGTTGGACCAGTCAATGATTAGACCAGGTCATTGACAGCACAATGCAACCACCAGGGGCATTCGTGATAGCAGATTCTCTAATCGTGTGACAACAATCCTTATCGAAGAGATGATGCCCCCCATTGGGGCATGCTGTGCAGGGTGATTCTACCACCTTTTGGAGGTTGCGTAGATGCTTGAGAGAAGCGATGCTGCTACTCAGGAAAGCTTAGCATAGTGCCTATTGATGAAAATATTTCATCATTGCCAAGGGAGACATCCATGAAATACATTAATGGTTTTGATTTGCAGTTGGACTTGGTGCACAAAGGAGCGGTGAGAGTAGTGTCAAAAGACCTACATAAAGTCATGTAATATCTGCTCATTTATTGGGTGTCGTTTACTTAAGCTAACCCGGAGGTTACTTGTGGTTTAGTCTTTGACCTACCCATTCATTGGGATGCAGCCTATGTAAGGGTGGGATAGAATGTGGGTCTAAGCTCTAAGATGTTCTTGATCAGTTGAGGCCAGTGTGTAGGATTCTTCCTCGTTGTTGTGACCAGAGAGCTGGTGACTTGTGCACGGAAGGAAGGCAGTGGAACATGTTACAAGAGGGGCCTGGGGGGTAGGAATTGGGGTGGAAGAAAAAGGGTGCACAAGTTGCAACAACTCTTCACATGAGGGTGGAGGCAAGATGGGAGAGTGGAATTTGGTTGCAAATATGAGCGAAATCTGTGCAGGTGGTAGGGGGCTTACACAACAAGGCATTCAGTTGGAACCATGCACAAATCGGAGAAAATGGCTAGGTAGGGAAAGATGGTCTGGCAAAGTGCTATTGGCTGCAAGTAAGGAGGACGATAGGGGCTGTGTGGGCTATGCATGGGTAGCAAGGAAAGGAGGACGGTGACACAGATGCTGGAGAGCTGACAGACAAGGCAGGGCAGCTGTTAATGGGATTTTGATTAAAGTTAGCGTGCGGCTACAATCTGCATATTTGAGAGAGGAGTCTTAACATCATAGCCAAGCCAGCAGAGGGGGAGATAGAGAGAGAGGGGGGGAGAGAGAGGAAGAGAAGATCAAGTCAAGAAGAGTAGAGAATGTAGCCCGAACAACAGCAATGAAGGTAAATCAGTCCAAAGGTTAGATTGGGAGAAGGGTTCCTTCCTTGATTCAGGGAGAAGGGTTCCTTCCTTGATTCAGAGAGAGAGGGGGGGAGAGAGAGGAAGAGAAGATCAAGTCAAGAAGAGTAGAGAATGTAGCCCGAACAACAGCAATGAAGGTAAATCAGTCCAAAGGTTAGATTGGGAGAAGGGTTCCTTCCTTGATTCAGAGAGAAGTTAGTAAGATGTTCAGTTTGCAGTTAATCTAGCAAGATTCTTTGTAAATATTCAGCTTTGTAATGTACAGTAGATCTAGCGAGATGTTCAGTTTGCAGTAGATCTAGCAAGATTCATTGTAAATATTCAGTAAGATGTTCAGTTTGCAGTAGATCTAGCAAGATTCATTGTAAATATTCAGCTTTGTAATATACAGTAGGTTAGGTTGGGATAATCGAAGATTCTGTTGTCATTCTATTTCCTCTCTTTCTATTCCCTATATATTTTCAGTTTTGTGCTTCAAAGTAGTTCGAAGAATCAATGCTCTGTTACTGCTATTGGGACGACTGTATATGTATCCCTAGGTTCTTTATCTTGCTGTATCTCCATCTGATGATCACTCATCTATGGGGAATCAACCAACTGGGATGGTTGAAAAACGAGACGAGACTGTTCTTGAGCAATTAGACCCTAAATTTATATCATGGAAGAGGAGTAAGAATCAGTAGCAAGTGCCCACAACAGCATGATCAGTTTAGAAATCGTGGGAGTGCTTGGATCCTGTCGTGATTCTCTTGATTGTTTGGAGGATCGATGATAAAAAAAAGTTATGTAACTCTGCCATTCTATCCCATAGTACCTGTACCCAGGTTTTATCTTTCCCTAGCGAGTCTTTCCGTGAGAATTCCTAACAGTGATGACAGACACAATATAAGTTTGTTAATGTTAGTCATATGAAAGGAAAAGATTCTTAGGTCGTCTTCACAACAACGATGAAGGTTGTCTGGATCTGCCAAGACATGGGCCAGCCTTCAAAGACCGCCCCTACTCCCAACCCTGGATGCATCAATAGCTGTTGGATGTGGCACCTTCTAGCCAAGGAGTTTAGGTGGGTGGCTTTGTGAAGCCCTCCTTATTCAATCATGTTATGTGATACAATTTGAGCCTTTTATTAATGCTGCCAATGTAGGTGCACATGGGGGTCAATAGCGGGGCAAGTAAGTTCGCTGTTGAGAGGCAGGCAGTTAATGAAGCTACGTTTCGGTGTCCTGATGAGATGGGTTGGCAACCTCAGGTACATAATTTATCATGATGGACCAAAAAAAATATTTTGGGATGTGAAATATTTTTCATGGTTTTGGATTTTAAGACACGCAGAATACATACTAATTGCTTGACATTGTAGAGAATCCCAATTGTAGCAGAGGATGGTGGGCTCTCACATTCAAGGGAGGTAATTTTTTTCGTCATTGTCATGTGAAGTAGAAAATGTTATGTTTGAAGCTTAAATGCATAAATTTAGTTGAGCACCTACACTTAGACTTGCATACATATAAATTGAGGGCAAAATTGCCATGTCCAAGCCTCCCTCCACAGGCTGTCCATTTATGTGTAACCCACCTTTAGATAAATCCCTGCCATGTGGGAGACTTGGACGTGAAAGATAGCCTGTCCAGTCTTAAATGGTGTTAGGGTTAGTGAGCCCCCCAAAGCAGACGTCAAAATGAAAGTCAAGAACACCCTTTCAAATTTGGCTCTTGCAATTCACAAGGAAAAGCTAATGTGGTTGCATTTCACGATCGTTTCCTCAAATTTTGCAGACGGATATCGCAGTGTCAGAACTGGTTGATGCGTTGGCGGAGAAAGGCTACAATGTGTCTCTTTCTGATGATGCAGGCAGATTTGTTTGCAACTATGTGTACTACCACTCCCTTTGCCATGCTGCTGCTCATGGGACAAAGTGCTTATTTGTGCATGTTCCTCCCTTCAGCAAAATTGATGTGACCACACAAATTGATTTTATGACCTCCTTGCTTGAGATCTTGGCTTCTGTGTGGTAAGTGTGCATTCCGTGTCTGTATAGTGGCAAACCTCATCTTATTGGAGGACAGATTGCTCCTATTTCTGTTATACATAGGAAGTCAGTCTACAGATATACGTGAATAAATGTGTTCTTCAAAATGTAATAAAAAAAACTTGCTCAATTTAAAGGATTTCTTCTCATGAATCCTTTTTGTCGATTTGAAGCTAAATTCAAGCATTGAACTCATCAAGGAGGCTTTGTCTTAATGTTTCCATAATGTTACTTGCTCTTTCAGTATCATCCACATTAGGCAATGAGCATCTTTTTTTAAAAGGATATTGCAAGGAGGTTTTTAAACCGCACACGACCATGATGAGGGGGAAGGGCAATTGAACCCATGTGCCGAGCTTTGGAAGCTGAAGCTTTACATATCTCATAATATGCTATAACTTCCTCTTGTAAAGGGCTCCCCTAGGTATTCGAATAAAAAAAATGGTAAGAGACCTTTAAAATGAAGCCTTTTTGGAAATTGCAATAAGTAAAATATTAAGGTATGTAGTGTTGGAAAAGCATTTGCTCAATGTTTCACCTTGATGTTGCTACTATGGGTGTATGACGAGTCGTCGTCGTGGTGAGCACCAGTACACTTGACAGCTCCCAGTTTGGACATTGGATGTTGGCCAAATGTGGCCAGATGGTTAGGTGATGGCGTACGGACTTGTCACTATGCTAAGCAAGATGCACGCATCGCGCTATGTGGCCGCATTTGTCATCAAACCGATGGCACATTATTCTTGGGTTGCGAGGCCTGTGTGAGGGTCCATATGGTCTCAAATGGTCGTGGAGCTGCACTAAGTATGTATAGAACTTTGTAGTCTAATGTGGTCTCAATTGGATGATACGGTCAGTTGGTCATTTTGGATAAGTCATGGGTTCATTACGTGGTCGACCTATGTCCATGTTGGCCTTGGAGACTATATAGACTGGTTACACTAGTTTGGCAGTCTTTATTCATAAATCGAGTTCATTGTGTTGAAGCACTCTTTGTAAGCAAGGCATTCTTTGTAAGAGTCTGCCAAGATTGCCATCAAAGCTCTTTACTTGAAGCATATAGATGGGTGGACATCCATCAGTTTGCAAATAGTAATATTATTTACTTTCCACGTCTTTTTGCCATTCAGTGCTTTGTATTGTGAAGGTCTTCTACTATTGTGTTATCTTACATGCTAATAGTTCTATCATTTTTCAAAATGACCTAGCTCCAAAGTCCTCACCACTTTTTCAACATTTCATACAGTTCTTAGTAGCTGAAAGTACTCTTCGTGGTAGAAGTCTCATGATCCTAAATGAATATTCAGCCAAGCTTAACCATCGTAGTTTGTATCTCCCTCACATAAAATTTATAATTATAAGCCAGTATTGTTGTTTCTAACTTTTTGGGTCCTAGGATTGATACTTCTGCCTAGCGATATAATAAATTTTGAAGAAATAAAAGAAGTATTTTCTTAATTGTTAATCGCTATAAACATTTTGATTCAAGAAGAGTCTTTTCTTTCAGAAGAAATTATAAGGCACGAATGTTAAGCGCATAATGTTACACTTGAAGTAGAGTCATTGGATAATGATATCAAAGAGGCACTTTATAGATCACAAGTATTCCGTTCTGAGGGGAAGTGAATAATCTTAGAGAAGTGTTCTTTGATTGGAGTGATTCCATGGATAAATACTTTTACATTGTGGGGTGTACAACGACCACAATAAGATGGTCCTTGCTCGGCTCAAGATTATCGGTATGATACATAATAGTTAGAGGAATCACATTGAGTCCAACCATCTAAATCAAGATCAACTTAGATGGGAAGAAATGAAGGCATACCTCCAATAAAGGTTTTATCCTACAAGATTCCAACAGGAAAATATGAGAGGATTCTTAGAATTATCTCACGTAAGGAAATCCATTAACACTAGTTTGGTAGCTCAATAGGACATAAATGTCTTTTCAAGGGTTTGCTGAAAAAATCATATCTTATGAATGGGAACGGTATGTTAGCATTTCTCTTCTAAGGCATGTCTTCATGAATGTGGAAAATCATAGAAAAATGATAAAAATAACCTTAAATATAACTGATAAATCACCATAAGTAAAGGTATATCCAACACTATAATCCAAACATGTTATGAATTTACAAAGTATGTTCTTACATGTAAGAAAAAAATGATCTCAACTTATTATAAATTTCTCCTAAATCTTACATATTATTTTAGAGATAAGAGAGATTTTTCATGATAAATTTTTTATTACATTAATAATTAATTCAATTAAATTTACTTCTTAGAATCTCTTTTTAGTTGTTGAGTCTTTGGTACCTAAAATATGACAAGAGTGTGAGCTTATATGGTGATTTATTAGTTATGCAAACATCTTCCTAGCTTACCTAGCTCTACAAAAGCTTCCTCTTCAATGGGGAGTGGAGTACTTATAATATGGCTTAAAACTTTTCTGAGAAGGTATGGGTTTACTATTTTATTTTGGTCTTTGATCTTATGGTGGTAGGTATGCATATTTTGGTCTTGGTCTTATGGTGGCAGGTATGCATAAAGCTCCTTGTCCAAGTAGTAGGCCCAATTATCCTTTAGATTCAGGTGGATCTTTTGTAATTTGTGAAGGTCTATCGTGTTATACCTATTTATGGGAATCTCCCATTATCATTGATACTACCCTTCCAATTGTTAAGAATTTGAGATTGTGCTAAGCTTAGTGCTAATCACATATTAAAAATATATTTAAGGAGGCTCAAAATAATCAAGATAAGACATGATGCTAATTGCACACTAATGCAAAGTACACAAAATAGGCACACTCAATCAATCTCTATTGCAATTGTTATTATGAACCATACAATGAAAGGCTTCTAATAATATCGATAGCCTCTAGCCCAATCTCCTTTACACATCATCATGCCATGTGGAAATCCTTTTGCACATTCTTTTATGTGGCTCTCACCATTCACACAATATCTCATGTGGCATTCTTATCTTTCCACAACTCACAAGATAATATCTTACACCTCTAAGGTTCATTCAGATACTTAACCAAATAACCCGAGCTTTCATATTGCAACATCCCCTCTTAAGCGAAGGGTGTGTACTCACACTTGACCACTATCCAATCAATTTAACCTAACACTCACCCATGACAATTTGGCATTATGCCAAAGTCATCTTTTAACACTCTCCCTCAATGCTAAATTAGAATGTTCTACTTAGTGCATGTGCATTTGTCTACCAATCTAGACACTCAAGTCCTTTATGAGCATCATTTTGGTCCGGTGGATCTTTGGTAGTTGTGCTGAACATATTAGTCCAACCTTATTGCCTCTAGCTTAGCTTTGACTTGTAGGGTTTTTAAGAAAAGTAGGCATTCTAGTGAATGATATTAAAAATAGATCTTGCCCATTGGTGTCAGTACATCTCTGTTGTTGATGATTGTGTCTGCCACATTTCTGAGAGACGAGCCCAAGTGGGTGAGCTTCTCTGCACCCTTTATCTTCTTCTTTCCCTTCTTTTTGGTTAGGGTGGTTTCAACCTCTCTAGAGGCTTTCGGGCTCGAAGGAGCCCAAGTGGGTGAGCTTCTCTGCACCCTTTATCTTCTTCTTTCCCTTCTTTTTGGTTAGGGTGGTTTCAACCTCTCTAGAGGCTTTCGGGCTCGAAGGATGCATATGTTCATGCGTATGAGGAATCATCTTGTAACTTTGAGAATCAAATATGTCAGGCCTAAATTGGTTGGAAGGGGGACTTCTCACTTGCTTTGCCCCTTTTTTTTGAAGTTAGTGGGTTAATGATACAAGTTGTTGTTTAGTGAAGCTTCTTGCATGATTTGTGATGCTCTAAATAGGTTTTTTTCCCACAGGCGTGAAAAACTAGATTAGTTTTTCATGGGCATGAATATCTAGATATATTCAAGTAAAAAAAAGGTTAGTATTTTGGAGCAAAATCAAGTTAGAGTGGCTCATTTATTAAAATGGAGTTGAGATTCAATACATGTGAACCAATTCTAAAAACTTAGACTGATGTCAAAAACCAGAAGAGTTTTTTCTCATGGGGGGTGAATATTTGAGATATTCACGTTAGAAAATTGTTAGTACTTAAAGACAAAAAGGTGTTAGAATGATTTAGTTAGTCATTAGGATATGAAATTAGTAGGTAACATGTCCATTCTAAACAAAATTTTTGATGTTAAATTTGGACTGATTTTTCATGGCCATGAATATTGGAGATATTTATGCCAAAAAAGTCGTCTTTGTTAGATAGGAATGATGCATATTAGTTACATAGACTATGTACATGATGAGATGATGTTAGTAACACATGCAATGCTTAAGATTTTTTGGGCATGAAAAATTAGGGTGGTTTTTCAAGTGTGATTTTCTAAAAGATAATCACAATAAAAAAAAGTTAGTTATTTGGTACAATAATGTTAATTAGAAGGATGTATGAGAATTAGTGGAGGTGAAATGTATGAAAAAAGATGGCTTTCTAAAGTTTTCTTTTGGCATAAAAAATTAGTTAGGTTTTCACGACAGTGAATATTAGAGATATTCACACCATAATTTTCTTCAACAAATGCAATATATAAATAAGGACACATAGGGGTGTGTCAATGGTCAACTCTATAATTTCCCCTTTGTTGGATGAGGTAACTTTGACATGAAAAACTAGATTGGTTTTTCATGGCCAAATACACACACATATACACATAGACACACACCCATATTGTTGTAGTGGGGCTAAAGGGGAGTGTCTGATTCACAAAATATCAACATGATAGTGTGACAACATGAGTGAGTTTGTGTAAAGACGTTTTTAGGGTTGTTGGGGTGTGTATGGCTAAAATAAAATGTATGTGGGCACAGATAGGTAGAAAGCTAATAGAGATAATTTATGGCATGATCTTGACTCATTAACTTCATTACTGTTCTATGATAATATCCATGTGCATAGAGAGAGAGAGAGAGATTCATAGAAGTGAGAGCACATTGGAAAAATGTTAAGTGCTCCTACCTCAATGATGATCGGGGACGATGATGTGGAAAAGCACCGAAGCTTCAAAGCAAGCAAGCAACGCTAGTAAAGAAAATGAAAGAGAAGAAGGCAATAAAATAGGCAAGAATAAAGGACAAAGCAGTTTAAATATGGACAAGTATGGGGCGGTTGGACTTAAAGATATGGGTGCGCGCAGCATCCATGTGAACAGGTCACTTTTCACGATTGCAAAAAATATCGGGTTTCTCACATCGAAAAAAGTTTGTTCTTTTTGTCATTTGACCATATGTGCCACATCTTCTAAAAGATAGTTGTCACCTTAGATTACAGTTTTGAAGTATTTTTTTGGGCATGAAAAACTTGATGTTTTCACGGTTACATGCCAATTTTTTTTTTTAAATTTTCACATTTGAGCTGATTTCTTGAATCAAGCATGAAAAACTTGATGTTTTCACGGTTACATGCCAATTATTTTTTTGAACTTTACACATTTGAGCTGATTTCTTGAATCTTGTTATCATCATCAAGCACTTTGCATGATTTTTATTGCATCTGGACCACCTTTTTTGGATGTGAAAAATTTGAGACACTCACAGTCTTGAACTTTGACTAATTTTTCATGTTGAAAGAACTTTTGATTTTTATTTCTTTGAAATGGCTTCTTGGTTCATGTGATTCTCTTGACTTGCTGGGTGTGATTTTCACACCTATTGGAACAACTTTTTTGGGCATGAAAAACTCAAGATACTTATGGCCGTAAGTATGTACTGGTTTTTTACGCTAACCAAACTTTGTAGTATCATAAAAACTCAAGATACTCATGGCTGTAAGTATGTATTGGTTTTTGATGCTAACCAAACTTCGTAGTATCATGCTTAGGAGTTAATTCCTCCAACTTTTGTGATGCACCTAGCATGATTCTTTTTCCTATTGGAGAAACGTTTTTAGGTATGAAAAACTTGAGTTATTGAGGGTGTGATTGTCTTTGGAAAGTCGCACATGAATCTGTCATCCATTTGATCATCATTGGTTGTTGGAATTCAAGGATCCTCTTGCACCCTTTGTGTCTTTTGGTCCCTTTATCTTGAAGTACTAGCATCCAATTCCATTTTTTATCTTCAAGTACTAGCATCCAATTCCATTTTTTATTGTTGAGGGATTAATGTTACAGATTCTCAAGTTTCTTTCTCAAGTTTTGTATCTCCTCCACCACTAGATGAAATTGGCCGTAGGATCCACGGTAGTATCTATTACGTGTTTCTCCTTCACTTTACTTTTACCCTTGTCTCACTGATGGGCCTAATCTTTGATGACCTAAGATCTTCAGGTTCTCTCTAAATGATTTCTTCCTTTGTGTCAATGGAGTGAAATGGTATTTGCAACTTCTTTCTCTTCCAGATAAGTGTTTATGTTGTTTTCATGGTCATTTTCTCTTTTACCTTTTCAGGCTCCTGTACCCTTTTAGGTATTGAAATATTTATGGTTCCGTGATAGTACCTTGTATTGTTAACATAGCCTTTGGTACCCAATAATTGGTTCACTTTTCCAATGTGGTCTCACCGGTGGCGTCAACCATAGTGGTTTTGAGCTAGGGCCCTTTTTTCCTTTGGCTTAGGTAACCAACCTGGTCTATTCCCTTCATAATGACTTTATGCCTTTAGTTGTTTTGTAGTTGGACGGTTTGAAGGATGACTGTTCTTGGAAGTTGTTGGAGTTGTTACCATGATCAGCCTTTTCTAAATGTAGATCTCTTGGCCTCTTGGATCATCCTTTGAGCTTGAGAAACCTTGGGCTATGTTAATACCCTAAGATCTCTCTAGATAATTGTTATGCATAAACATGCATAAATCAGGCATAAACTCAACCACCCAACCACCCCTCTGAGCCCAAGGGATGCACACATGAATCATAAAGGAAATACATCATACCTCTACCTTGATGTCCCATACCATCAAGAGGTATAACACAATCCAATAGCATGTAGCTATAGTGTGAAATGTGAGTAGATATGGACCTCTACACAAGAGACCATAGCATAAGCCTCCAAGCCCCCCAAGCCCCCTTGAGTGTGCCCCATGCCCCTATTATATAGGAGGGCCCTCAAGTGACTCTTGACTTTCCATTCCCCATGTGTGACCCTTGGATGCCTGACCCTAACCTTAATCCTTAAGGTTAGTCCTAACCCATGCTCCACTAGAGCTTGTTCCCATGCTCCCATGCTCACAAGCCTAATGTGGGTTAGCCTCCTAGTATATGCATACATAATGTGCATATAACATAGCAACATAATGTACATATAATAGGCTACTACCAAAGACTTCCCAAAACTTGGGCACCAAAGTGGTACCATTATTTTTTCTTTCTTTATTTGCCTAGAGGAATTGTTCTTTCCATTGTATGGAACAATTAGTTGCATCATCAGTTGCACCAATCCACACTCTTCCCAACAATATATGCTCTTCCATCACACATATAGGTATAACATATACCTTTCTAGCCACATGGTTATCTGAAAAGCATTATGCAGAGCTTCCCACGTTTCATAGGACATCAAGTTGAGACTTGGTCATATGTCAATTAGAGCCACGCTTATGCTATTGTTTTAGGCCATTGACCCTTTCAGGCTCAATATCCAAGTGATCATCTTCCATGGGTGATAGCGTAGCCATATTGGTTGATAATGTTTTTCGCATCCATTGTTTTGCTTTGTTGATTTTGGCTCGTAGCCTCTTCTTGGGGGAGTCTTTCCACCCTATCTTGCTCTTTTTTTCTCTTCTTTGTTTTTATGGATTTGAGAAACCATGTCTTAGGTTAAGGGTCCATAAAATGGTTTTTTAGGTTGCTCCCATTGATTTACCCATTACTCCCAATATACCATCAAGGGTCTCAATTCTAAGACTGACCCATGTGGAGTAATTTCAGTGATCTCGAAGGGTCCCAATTCTTAGAGCTTAAGGATTTTTTTTACTTATTACTCACAATGTTCCAAATAATAGCACTAAGTTACTCTCTTTAATTAAGCTCCTTATTCCTAACATTTTATTTCAAACCATTTCTTGTGTCGGAGCTTTTCTACCGTTAGTCCATGTATGGTTAATAGTCTGGTCTCTTATTATTTTTCCAAATTAATTAACCTCTCAGTCATAGCATTTTTTATTATCCTCTTACTAACTAGGAACTATATATTCCTCTTACTAACTAGGAACTATATATTCCATGGACATCACATCATCAACCCTGTACGTTAACCGAAACGAGCTATACCCAGTTGCTTCCTTGTACGATGTTCGATAAGCTCATAGTGCAACTGTAAGCTTGTGTTTCTAATTCGTTCTACTAGCTTAAACAATCTTTGTTAAAATGTCACATAGGATTTTATTCGTGCTCTTTGCCTATCCATTTGCTTATGGTGGGGATAGTAAGGTGATGCTTTCTGTGAACTATCATGAAGCCTTTCATGAGGCAATCAAAAAACTCATTGACAAAATGTGACTTTTAGTCACTCACTATCTCCAAAGGGCACACAAACCTGGAAACGACCTACTCATATATAAGAATTCAATAGTGATACGAGCATCAAATGACCTGCTTGTACAAGAATTCAACACTGATACAAGCATCAAACGACTTGCTTGTATAAGAATTCAATAGTGATATGAGCATCAAATTTCCTGGTAGCCCTGGCTTCCACTCATTTGGTTAAATAATATGTTGTTGCTATGATGTAGTGGGTTTGGGTTTTATATGTGGTAGGACTAATGAGTCTTACAAAGTTGTTTTCCCACTTCTCAAAGGGTTGCTGGACTATAACTAGAGTGAGGAGGAGCATCCTGTCCCTTAGATGCGATATAGCGAGTCATCATTGACACTCATCGTAACTTTTGACAAATTTTTTTCACATTGCCAAGATCCATAAAGAATATAAATTTATTGGCCCAAAAGATAGTGTATGTACTTCTTCACCACATAAACCAACCCTTCTCTTTTCTGCTCATCTCAGCTTCATTGAGTTGCTTACTGGATGAAACAAATAGGGTAGTCCAATTTGTGCTCCCATGGTTATGCCAACACATAACCAATAGCAAAATTGGATGTATCCATATGCACACTGAAGGTTATGTCTTAGTTTGGGGGTCTTAAGGTAGGTACACTGGCCGAGGTATTCTTTAATGGACATTTATATAGAGTACTAGTAGTCTATATAATGGCCTTGCAATCTCTACATAGAATACAATAAACCTTTTGTATAGAGTAATAGTAGTCTATATAATGGCCTTGCAATCTCTACATAGAATACAATAAACCTTTTATAGTACCCAACATGTCCTATAAATCTTTGCACTCCGTTGAAATTACTAGACTGAGGTAATTTCAAAATCAAATTGACTTTGATTTCATTGGGATACCATTTTTACACACAATGTGTCCCTAGTGTATAACCCTATATTTTACCCAAAATTGGCATTGCAAAGGATTCAAAGATATTCGATACAATCAAAAACTTTGAAATAACTTTCTCAAGAAAATTAGGTTGTCTTTCCACTTGGAGTGAGCACACAAATTATCAATGAAAACTTCCAACTTCTATAGGTAGTATTTGAAAGTTATACACGTAAGCTGGTGAAATGTTTGTTGGAGCATTGGTTAGTTCAAATGACATAACTTGATAAGCAAACTTACCTCCCATAGTAGTCAATGTGGTCTTATGCTTATCCTCAAGTGCAATGGACACCTGGTTATAGCCAAAGAAATCATCCAAGAAGTTGTAGTCTTCTTCACTCTAGAATATGTTCAGAATGGGTATCTAATGTTCTTTTTGCATGGCCACATTGAATTTTTGCAAGTTTGGACACACTCCCATCTTTACAATTGTCTTTGGCACAATGACAATGAGTGACACCCAATCAGTGTGGTCAATTTCATAAATGAATCCCGCTTTAATAAACTTGTCAATTTTCTTATGTAATGGTAGAGTATTTTAGATTTATCTGATAATAAAGCCTTTGCCTTTTTGTTCTTGATCCTTTTGGGATTGTTTTTGTACCACCTCATGTGACACTCTCTTCATATTTGTGTAATTTCAAGCAAAGCAATACTTATATTGCTTTAGCAGGTCTACCAATTTCTTTTTCTCATATCCAATGTTAGATCTTTAGTGATGAACACTGATTTGGCCTCTTGAGGTTTGGCTAAATCTACCTCCTTGACTTCAGTAGGTCTGTCATATGGGACTCCTTCTTGCCCTTCCTTACAGTGTCAGGCTCTAAGGTAAACAATCAGTCGTTCACCCACTGCATGATTTATAATGCTTTTAGGGGCTAGTCTTAAGTCCATTACATCATCTTCTTTTGCCTCCTTTTGGGCCAATAGTCTCTTGGCTTCTCGTAGCCAAGGCTTTGTTTCTCATGCGTCTTTCTGATCTAGAAAGTCACGGCTCAACTTTCTCCTGGGGATTGGGGTCTTACTTGTGTCTTACCATGGACGGTGATGGATGGTGATTGTTTCCTAGTTCTTCACCCTAATTTTCACAAAAAATCCTCGTGCACCTTTGTAGCTTCGATGTATCTTAGAATTATGTGCATATATTCATTGGCTTTGTCACATGTTGTTACATCTAGCTTGATAGCGCTTTCACCTTGCTTAATCATTTTCTAAGGTGCTTTCACCTAGCTTAATCATTTTCAAAGGTGCTTCCCTTTTGGTGATGATTCACTATCAAGCTTGTTAACAACTTTGTTTTTGACACATCAGTGTAATAGTCCCAACTCTCATCATCATGACAAAAGTTAAGGGATCTAGTCTAAATCATTGTACTTAGTTCCTTGACTAGGGAATACATTGACCATTAACAACACATGCATCTAATTTTTACTAAAACATATATGAGGGAGGGATGTATATATCTTATCTTTCTCCCCATCCTTGTTTCGCACACTTGCAGTAATGTGGTGTGATTAGTGGTGGTGTGATTGACTCATTTCCAAAGAGGTTACCCTCCATAGGATGCATACTTCATGTTTAAGTCCACCTTTAGAACTTGGGTATTTTTTGTAAATAGATTTAGTCTAAGGACCAATCATGCACAACCCCACCTCCCTTATGAAAGGTCTGCCAAGTATGACATCATACGAATTTGGTTGGTGTAAGAAATTTTTCATCACTACGAATATGATGATACCGAAACAAATGTGTGATGGTACTAGAACAAAAATATTTCCAACTTAGTCCGTACAAGGCTCCCATGACTCTCATAGATGTTTCATAGACCAATTTTGCGATAAGATCCATTTGTTCTAAGGCAGGTTTTTTCCATTTTTCCTAGCATTTCTTTGTAATGATGCTCACCCCTGCTTCACCATCTAGGATCACAAATTATTTGATATCCATTATGATAGATAGGAATATCAATGTTTATGTCAATGTTTTCATATGGTAATTCCCTAACTGGTTGACTAGGATCTATATAAATTTAGAAGCATTAATCTCTTCCCTTAATTATTCTGAGGTTTCAACCTTTAGTTCTTGTCTTGGTTTAACGCTGTGAGGTCTCAACTTTTGGCTTGTGTCTTAGTTTAACTTGTGGTTTTGAATTTTCTTCAATCCATTCTTTTACATCTCCCTCCATAGGGTAGGATTGCTATAAAGCAAGGGTCCAATAGGTGTTTTCACCTCTGATGAATGACAAGCATGTCGTCAGGCTAGCTACATCCCATGGTCCATATGATATCTCACTTTTCCACACCTCATCCATTGTTTTAATTCTATCCATTAGGTCATCTTCAAAAGATTATCCATGGAGCTAAGCTCTTGCTCCTCCTCTTGTTCTCGGATTGTCTTTGGAATGTCCAATTCTCTATTTCACTTTACCTCTTCTGGTGGTGGATACACCGTGTTAACAAGATATTTACTAGTTGTTGTTCAAACTCCCATTGGTCTTCTCAAATTAACTCCTTTGCTTTTCTAGTTCTCAATCTCTTTTTCAGCATTGGGATATTCTCCCAAGCCCTATGGGGTTATTTCCCATGCCCTAAGAGGTTATTGTCCTTTCCAGGTTTGTTTGTTAAGGGAGCTTTTTGTATAGGGACACTTTCTAGACTTGATCTTGTTTGTATACGAACACTTTCTGGACTTGATCTTGTTTGTATACGGACACATTCTAGACTTGATCTTGTTTGTATAGGGACACTTTCTAGACTTGATCTTGTTTGTATATGGTCACTTTCTTGACTTGATCTTGTTTGTATACGGACACTTTCTTGACTTGATCTTGTTGACCCTATTTCTATTGTTCTCTCATTTGCCTACCTTTTTTGGTCGCCTTCTCCTACCTTTTTTAGAGGTAGAATTCGGTGATGATTGGTGAACATCCACCTTGTCTTTTCTCAACTGGTGGGCCTGAGCTTGAGTTAGCACATTGAGTGGGGCTACAATGCATCATGGTTATATACTTATCAAGTGCAGGCTTGTTGTTTGCAAGATTGGTGGACTTGTATGGATAGTTCGTAATTAGATGGTCCATTCCACACATCGGTACAGGTAAACCCCAGAGTTGTTTTACTACTACTAAGTAGGGGAAGTGGGCACTCTACTACTCAATGAGATCCTTGATAATGATAACATTACAATGGGGCCCTTTGAGTAGTTGTATTCATTTCTCTCCCCTTCCATTTCGTGTGGGCATTGAGCACTCTACTATGTAATGAGGTCCTTGACAATGATAACATTGCAAATGGGGCCCTCTGAGTTGTAGCATTCATGTCTCTGCCCTTCCATTGGATAGAGGTTTGAAACATAGGCACTCATGTTGCTCCGAATTGTTGCATTCATGTCTCTCCCCTTCCATTGGATAGAGGTTTAAAACACAAGCACTGGCATTGCTCCTTGCATAACATAGAAATTGGGGTAGAAATTAGGCACAATAACCTATAGCTTCTTATAATAGTCATAATTCAGCTCAGACTCACGAGGACATTAACTTTTTTCCAGCGGTTCTTCGACCAAAACTTAATTGATCAGGATAATCTTTGGTGAAGTGGGCTATGTGTGGTGACAAGGTAGGTGGTGGGTGGTAAGGGCACTCCAGGTACCCTATACATTCCCGATGTGTAATCTTGTCTTCGTATGGGTGTGGGTCTAGTATTACCATTATAGGGGGTTGGTGGATCTAGTAAAGCTAGGGTTGGTCTAGCTACTGGAATTTGTGCCAGCACTGTGAATGAGCACCATATGTACATATGGATGTCTCATGGTTTCCCAAGTGTCTGCAATGTGCACAATAGATCAATTTTTAAGGTCATAAACATGGATTTTATATTTTTATAGTTTTGTCTGAATATTGAGTAGCACAAAACTAGCTTTCTCCATGGGTATAAGTGTGCATTATTGCAAGGTTCCTTTACCTCCTTTAGCTTGACCTTTTTAAGGATGGCCATGGTTAATTCATCGGTAATCATTTTTTAAACTTGCCTTTCCCTAATGTGTGTCATGTCAACTTGATACTCCAGATGGTGAAACCAAAGATGGAATCTTTGGTTTCCTCAGGCTAGGGTACTTCTAACATGTTATCCTCAAATTTGATGGCCAATTTGTAACATGTGTCTAATGTGGCTAGTTTTGACAAAAGCAGATAGCCATGCATTCTAGGGTCTTGTGCTCCCTTCCGAAAGCATGATAATAATTGTTCATTGGTGAGCCTCTCCCGAAGCTTACATCAAGAGTTTAAAATTTTAAGACAAAGACGAGAGACAAAATCCGTCATCGACTCATGCTCTTGTTGCTTAATGTTGTAGATCTGTGCCATTGGGCTCCACTTGTACCGCTTCTAGAAAAGCTTGGTACAAAGATGTTCTTAAGTTAAGTTTAAGTAGAATTGACCTTATCTTTCGGCTTAAGCCTCTTATACCAATGAAATGTTAGGAAAAATGAATGGATCTTTGTGAGCTTATCGATGTGTCCACATGTTTCACAAATGGACTCAAAGATTTCCACATGTTGGATGGGATCCTCATCTCCATTGAAGCTTTGGATTAGTTTTTCTATGGGATACCCTTTCATGGGATTTTTCCTTAGGATATGAACTCGAGCAATCCCTAATTCCCTTGTCTCCTTACTCATAGGGGAAAAGATCTCCCTAGTTTTGGCAGTACTCTACGCATCCCTCTTAATCATAGGAGTGTAAGAGATTTGCTCTGAGAGATGGGTAAAGGTTTTCCTTGGCAAAAAAGTATATTAGAGGTATTGCATACACCACTCCTCTTCTTGTTGGAATCCTGAAAGAAAGTGACAATCTATATTTAACCTCATTAGCCTAGGATTAAGAAAAACATGAGAGATTAGCCTGAAGAGAAAGGAAAGGCTTGTGTAATCTTGATTATCAAAAAGGTATAAAAAAGGTTAGTGTATGAGACCCATATACATGACCCCCATTTCACACTATCATAAGTGTTGTCCATGGGCATGGTTAATCGGCCTTGGGCCCATTATTCATATGAGACACCATTCCACTCATTGCATGACCCTCATTTAGCAAAGATACTCTTGTTCCATATTTGACAGTATTCCAAATAACCCTTGGGCAATGTTAAAGCCACTGGATATTATGGGGGAGTCTCTCATCCACTTGCCATATGAGAGGTTTCAATGGATTCCTTGCTACTAGTTTTTCTTTGAATGGACACCTCTCCAGAAAAACACACTTTAATGTATGCTAGTTGAAGGACCGGATACACTAATACTCCTATGGTAGGAACATCCTTGGTAATTTTATGCACTATCCTATGGAGTAACTTCGTCTCCCTGGGATATTTTTGGATCTCGTTTATGGAAAGGTATTTTAGTAGGATTAATTTTAATATTTGGACCAAATTTCTTGTTTATGAACCTCTAATTACTCAAAGGTTGAATTGTTCATGGTATGAATAACTTTGGTTTAATTTTTGGACCAAATATCTTGTTTATGAACCTCTAATTCCTTAAAGGTTAAGTTATTCAGGGTATGAATAACTTTGGCTTTTCATGCCTAACTTTTTTACTTATCCTTTAATATCAAGGTGACACTCTTGTCCAACACTATTTCCTTAGTAGGTTGCACTATATGCACCATTCACAAATGAGGTAACTTAAAAGATAATCACGTCGTGAATATCTAAGAGATGAGTGTCACATATGAATAATTCGAGATAGTCACACCCATTAAAAACTTTAGTTTTTCACGATGTTTTTTACAATATTTAAGCGTAAATTCATCACCAATTAAGCCTAACAGATTGGTCAAAATATGTACCTACCTAACTTATTAAATGATTTTGGTATAAATTTCTCAAGAAACTCATGGTCGTGAAGTTTTTCATGCCAAAATTTTTGACCTTTTTATATCAAATTTTCTTGTAATGAACTTAAATGATCAATTTAGATCATGTAGTCATCTAAAAATCCTCAAATAATGAAGAAATTTTGACATGATTTTCTCAAGAAATTCACAGCGTGAGTAGTCATGAGTGAAAAAGTTGAGATAGTCACAATCTTGGAAAACTTTAGTTTTTCACACTAAAACCTTTTTAGGATAAGAGGATAAGATTTTTTATTTTAGACAATGTAATCTTGCAAATTACGGCATGATTTTAAGGACTTTTATTGACATGAATTTCTTTGGTTTTTCACGACCGTGAAAAACTCCCAGGCATGAAAAACTTAAAATTGATTTGATCTTAATTTGGAAGGTCCAAATCTTGTTTTTACATGTTGAGATAAGGTGCAGTTTGAATCCATTGGCTATAGCTAAGGCACTGACACTTTTAGAAAATCTCAAACAACAATATTTTTTGGAATTTTTATGATTTTTAGAGAAAAGCAAAAAACCCAACACACTGGTTTTTAACTTGGCCTTTAAACTAGAATGCCTTTATAGCTGGCCAAGTTGCACCATAAATCTCAAGTGAAATCACACCAAACAACCATCAACACATACCAGCACAAGTTCTCTCTCCTCAATCTCTGAAAATAATTCATAACATCATTCAGTGATTGTTGGAATTGGGGTTAGGGTTGCAACAATGCACACACACAAGATAGAGAAGCTTGAGAGGACACAAACTCACTAGATTAGAATGAACAAATGTGTGCTAGATACAAAAGATAAGTACACACCCCAAAATGAGTAGATAAGAGGGTGTACATACACATGGGGAAAAAAACCTCCTAGTGAGGAAAAAAGTGCCCCAACAGTCCTAAGTGTGTTCACACACATCACTATTATATAATGCTACAAATCCCCCCTAGAGTGATGATGTGAACATGTACAGGGTATGGTTGATCAATCCTGAAAAGGAAGTAAGCGCAAAGCTTTACGAAAAGAATCGAACTTTTCACGAGAAAGAGCCTTTGTGAATAAATCTGCCATGTCATGTGTAGGCACATAGACCAAGCTGATCTCTGCTGCTGTGCAGAGAGTCTTTCCCTGACATAGTGGTAATGCACCTCAATGTGCTTAGTGTGAGCATGAAACACTGGGTTGTTCCTCGCAACAACTGCTAATGCACTCTGGTTGTCAGTAGTGCTAGCCAACACCCAAATCAGCCATAAGACGTCTTAGCCACACACACTCAACTATAGCTGTAAAAGCTACCATGTACTTAGCTTCATAGCTGGAAGTGGCCACTATAGGCTGCTTCTTTGCTGAGCCATGATATACATGAATCACCAAGGCGAAAGCAAAACCCACTAGTGGACACTCGTGTGTCATAGCATCCAGCCCAATCCGAATCACTAAAAGCATGCAGTTGTGACACCCCCTTTTGGATAAAACAATCCAAAATACTGAGTGCCCTATAAATAGCGAAAAACCCACTTAACAGCCTGCCAATGTTTTGTACCTGGGCTATGCATAAATTTTCTCAACTATGAGACCACATATTGTATATCTGGCCTTGTGTTGCATACATAAAGAAGGGATCCAATAGCTTGCTGATACAAACTTGCATTAAAAGAGTCTCCTACATCTTGAAGACTAAGTTGAGTACCTGTCTCCATAGGTGTAGCCACAGCTCCAGCGATCAAAATCAGTCTCAATCAACTTGTGTAGGTTTATTTGGCCATCTGCTATGAAAATGTGACACCAATATGCAAGAAACCTACTGACCAAGTTTGCTCTAAAATCTGAAAATTCCATAAAAATTAGGAAAATAATATGCATATAATCCTCTGGAATCCTCTGAACCTGTTTAGATATGATCTGATCGACAAACCAAAAAAACTGATCACTATGCATCCTATAATGCAATCCTCGTTGCCCAATCAACAACTTTAAAATCTGCAACACATGAATATCTGAATTTTGACAATCTGCCATCATCTAACATCGGCTATAAAAAAAACGTTCAGAACAAAGGTCTTTTAAGCGACCCCAACGGCTAAAAAAAAAATACAAATTGGGTCGCTTATGCCACCCAAACTTGGGTGTTTATGCCACTCAAATAGGGTCGTTTATGCCACCTTCGTAGGGTCGTTTATGCCACTTAAATAGGGTCGCTTATGCCACCCAAACTTGGGTGTTTATGCCACTCAAATAGCGTCGTTTATGCCACCTAACAACGTGGTTTATGCCACCCTCGAAACGTCGTTTATGCCACCCAAACGCGATGTATATGCCACCCTCAAAACGTGGTTTATGCAACCAAAAAAGCGTCGTTTATGCATCTCAAAAACGTCGCTATAGAGGTCGTTTAAACGATGGTCAAGAGCAACCTTTGGAATGATTTCTATAGAAATCTTCAAGATTAAACCTCTTCAATAGCTTCTTTATATATTTAGATTGTAGCATAACAATGCCATCATTGTGCTGCATAAACTGAATCCCCAAATAGTAATGCAACAACCCCAAATCTGACATCTCAAATAATGATTGCAAATCAGCCTTAAAGGCTGAAATTTGATCTATATCGAGTCTCGTGAGTAGCATGTCATCAACACATAGAACGATGACCAAAAATGTGTCCTTACTCCTCTTCACATAGAGGGTACTCTTTGTTGGACTGTTGCAAAAATCATTTGCAACCAAGTATGTATGAATCTTCTCATACCATGCTCTAGGAGCCTGCTTAAGGCCATAAAGAGCCTTTTTCAACGTGCATACTTTAGACTGTTCTCCTTTACAACAAAACCAAGAGGGCTGTGATACATACACCTCCTCATGTAAATCACCATTTAAGAATGCAGTCTTAATGTCCAACTGATGTAAATTCCACCCATGATGTGTTGCCAAAGCAATGAGACACCTAATGGTAGTCATACGAGATGTGGGTGCAAAGGTCTCATCATAATCAATGCCCTTTTGCTGGGCATACCCCTTTGCAAGTCTGGCCTTGTAGCGATTAATGCTACCATCTGCTTTGCGTTTTAACTTGTAAACCCACTTAGTACTAATGGCCTTCTTGCCATGAGGTAGATCTGTCAAATACCACGTGTCATTCTTGAGTATAGAGTTATACTCATCCTCCTGGAAAGCATGCATCCAATAATCATCATCCTATGCTTCCTCAAAGGAAACAGGTTCCTCCTCATTACATAAAGTAGAAATGAGAACATGATTCACATGAGAATAATCTGTAGGATGAGAACTTGCATTAGGTAAAGGAGCTGCCAACTTGTTATCCCTCAATGTTTGCACAAGCCATTTTGGCATACACCTAGATTCTTCTATGGCTGCTCTCTCCTTATCCACTATATCCTCAATAATTGCCTCATCAAAAGGTTGATTTGCAGGCTGATTTTGCACATGCAAAAAGGTTGAATTTCAACACTTGGTTGAGCATTCAATTGCTCTATATATGGCTACCCTCCATTAAACAAAGGTAGGAGCAAATCAAACATGTCATGTGAGCATAAATTCTGTTGTTTTTTGCATGAAAGCATGGGCTGAACTGAGTTTTCGACAAAAACATCTCTACTTACCAAAATCCACTCTGAGGCCAGATGGTAGAGTCTATATCCCTTACTTTCTGAACTGTATCCCACAAATATACATTTAATTGCCTTATCATCAGGATTATCGCGTTGTTGTGCTTAGGCACAAGAGTATAAGCAAGACAACCAAAAACACGCAAATAAGCCACAAAAGGCTTCTTGCCATGCCAAGCTTCATAAGGAGTTTTAGACTGCAAGGCCTTGGTAGGGCATTTGTTCAACACATAGTTTGCGCACATAGTTGTCTCTAACCAAAAACCATGAGGTAAATATTTGGCTTTCACCATACATAGTGCCATCTCCATGAGAGACCTGTTCTTCCTCTTAGCCACACCATTTTGCTGAGGTGTGTATGGCACTGTACATTGATGCCTTATGCCTTTTCCAGCCATATATGCATGAAATTCCTTGGACATATACCCTCCCCCTTGATCTGAATGAAGGGTGCCAACTTTACATTCACATGAATTTTCAGCCATGGATACGAAGTGCCTAAAGCACATAAAAACCTCTGACTTCTACCTTAATGGATACACCAGCTATATCTGGAGTAATCATCAATAAAAGTGACGAAGTAGAGATATATCCCAATAGATGGTGTCCTCATAGGACCACATACATCACTATGTATAAGCTATAATTTCTTAACAGTTCTCACAAATCTATCCTTTGGAAATGATGCCCGATGCATTTTACCAAGAATACACCCCTCACATACATGTCTAGTAGGGGTCTCAAGAGTTGGCAACTTAGACACCATATCATGCCTTTGAAGGCGTAAACAAACTGCCATAATTCAGATGGCCAAATCGTGCATGCCATAACTCTGCATCACTCATAGCACGAGTCGTAGAGACTGAGCAAGCATCATACTGCAACTTCTCAAATACATCCATCTTGTATAGGCTATGAAACAAGGTACCTGAGGCAATGATAGAATAACCATCATTTCTATCTTGTATTGTACATCTATCATCCATAAATTTCACCGTCCAGCCTGACAAAGCTAAGGTTGAAATTGACAGAAAGTTCTTTTTAATGCCTGGCACATATAAACTTTAGAAAGAGTAAATGTGCCCTCATTTGCAGTAGGTGAGCGCACAACTCTACCAACTCCTTTGCGGATATGAGGAACCATTTGCACATGTGACGGTTCCTACACTTGGGATAGATTCTAGAGATGAGAACAAAATTTTTTGTGAAGTAATGTGCTTACTAGCACATTACTTCACAAAATTTGGGATAGATTCTAGAGATGAGAACAAAATTTTTTGTGAAGTAATGTGCTTACTAGCACCACGGTCAAAGTACCAAGCATCCGATTCTGCCACACTGACATGCATACATCATGCACAGAAGGGTCATAAAACTACAATGTACTGTCCATGCTCAATCATCTTGAGCAAAACTTGCAGATTTCTTCTTCTCTGCACTTGGTGCAAATGCATTGGCTATAGCCATGTCCGATTCTTTCTTTTTCTCCTTCTCTAACCTTTTCTTGCACTCATTTATATAGTGCCCTGGTTTCTTGCACAATAGTGACACTTGCCCTTCTTTTTAGGCTTATCACCTTCTTTCTCTGCATCCTTACCTGAGGATTCTGATTTTGGCTTATAGCCACAATAGTGACACTTGCCCTTCTTTTTAGGCTTATCACCTTCTTTCTCTGCATCCTTACCTGAGGATTCTGATTTTGGCTTATAGCCACCATGCAAAGAAGGTTTACCTTTGTCTTTCTGATTGGCAACAAAAGCTTGGTCACCAACTCGCATAACAGATCTGTTTTACCTAGACTTCTTCTTGTAAGAGTACTGAAACCAGCTCATCAAATGTAAGGGCATTTGGATTTCCCTTCATCATGAGTCTAAGGGTAGAGGCAAAACTTTGATAAGAATCTGGCAATGCATTGAGAACTGTGGGCACTAATGTACTATCAGGATATATCTCATCCATACTAGAAAGTTGCTCCTTAAAATCTTTGATTTTGTCAAGAAGCTATCCATTGAGTCTCCCTCATTCATGTGCTCAGACTCCAACTGTTTGCGTAGATATTCAACACGTGCTTCACTGCGCACTTATTGCATCATTGTTGGGTTTTTCCTCTTTAATTCTAATTGTTGTTGCTTCCAAATAGCCAAAGCTAAGAAAGAGAAAAGAGATAACCCTTGTGTCATCATTCCCCGAGCTCACAATAGATTCAAACCATGACTAGCATACTGGCAATTATGCTATATTTGTACAATGATATACAACAATATATAACAAATGCAAATCCCTATCTCAAGCCAACAAAGCTACAAAACAGAACACAATATGCACAAAGAACTTAAACCACATTAGATCACCTCTAAACTCTCACACATGCATTCCTATCTTTCTGGAGTTGTAGAGAGATCATTTATATATGGAGCACAAAAAAATTATCACATATTGCCCCAACTCCATTGTGAAACACTTTCAAGTGTTTTACCTTGTGTTGTCTACTCTACATAATCCTGATGTGGTATGGTTTTAATCTTAAGCCATTGACCTTGCTTGAATGTAACCGACCTTCAAAATTCTTTAACTGATACGTCCCATTAAAAAAGGTTTCATGCACAATAAAAGGGTCTTCCCACCTTATCCTAAACTTAGTCTGGAATGTGGTGTCAAGAGCATTGTTGTATCTTAACTCAAGCATAACCTTCTTTAAGTCTTTATTGCCTAGCTTGTTGTCATTGAATTCTTCAACTGTCTTCTAACTAGCCTCCTCATACCATTTGATGGCTTCTTCTCAATTCAAAAGAAGAGAGTGTAGACCAGACCATCTCCTTTTTTCTTGTTCTTCCCGTGTCATATTGTGCTGCAAAAGAAAATCAAGTGAAGGAAACATAATGTTTACTCGAAATGCACACTCTTCACCCATAAACCAAGTGATAAGGAGTGAATCCTGTGTCTTTCTTCTCTGACACCCTGTATGCCCCACAAAGCTCTGGTCCAAATATAAGTCCCATTCATTTGGGTGGTCTTCCACTAACTTGAACAATAATTTTTGTAGAAAACCATTAAAACTTTCCATAAGCCCATTGCACTAGGGGTGATAAGTAATGGCAAACCTATGTTTTATATCCAACCTCTTAGTAAGATCTTTGACCACATCATCCCTAAACTCTCTTCCTTAATTACTAACAAGCTCCAAAGGAACAAAAAATTGACAACAAATCATCTCATAAATGAATTTACAAACCTGTTGTGCTATGGCATTGCTTGTTGCTCTAGCTTATGGGCCACGTGGTGAGGAGTCTACTGGCAGTGATAATGTAATGCTTCTTGGTTTGAGTACCTAGGAGAGGTCCAATAACATCTATACCCCAATTTTCAAAAGCTCCATTACTGAAAATATGGTGCATAGGTTCTGGGACTAGCATTCTCTTTGGCACTCATGACAACTCCTACACCAATGATTGATATCCCTATTCATGCTAGGCCACATAAGCTTTGATGTTAAGATTTTCCTTTTTTTGTAGGATCCATGATGACCTCCACATCCCTCTTTATGGGCAAGCTTTGAGGCAGCATTGGATCTTATCTTGACACAAAACTCTCCTTATAATACCATCGGTTCCTTTGTGATATTTAAAGGTGATCACCAATTAACACATATCTCATGGCCCTCTTGAAAACTTCATCTTTGAAGAATCCAAACCTTTTCTTACAAAACTTGTAAAGAAGAACATGCTCTTCCTCATAAAGAGACTCTCTACCTTGATACAAAGGCTTTTGGATTACCATGGTGTGCACATCTTTGGTAAAAATTTGCTCTACCAATTCATGAGTCCTCTTGTTGTCATCCCTAGACACATGTCAAACCTGAAAAGCTTGAAAACAATTGAGAAGTCTTCTTACCTTAAAAAACTAGCTTTTCATTTCATCCTTATTGATCTTCCAAGTGCCTTATACCTATCTTATAATAAGCATGGCATCAACTTTTATAAATCAACCTCTTGACCTTTTTTTTTGCACTCTTTAATTAAAAGATGCAGGGGAGAAGAGAGCTTGAGCTCTTGCAAGCATACACACACTCACACAAACCCTAGAAGAGAATACACAAGGTGAGAGACTAAAAATTCTTCTTCTTCTTCACACAACAAGAGGTCTACAAAGAAGATAAGTGACTAACACACATAATAGAGTATATACAAGCGATCCATAATGTGAACACGCTAAGAGGAGTGGGTAGATGTGGACTTGTCAGTGTAGTCCAGTTGTAGAATCTCTCGCGAAGATATGTCGGTGCCAGCTCTACCAAACCTGCCAGTGATATAAATGTCGAACAGTCATGCAGGTGCCTCGTGAGTGTTAGCTCATGTTGAGCTTGACATCTCAACACTCCCCCTCAAGCTCAACTCCAACTCATGAACTCCAAGCATGTCTTGAAATCTATGGAGCTTCTCAGCTCCCAAGGCCTTCGTGAAGATGTCAGCAACATGATCCTGTGTGTTGATATAGACCAAGTCGATTTCACCTTCCAAGACTCTCTCTCTGATGAAGTGGTTGAAGAGTTTTCATGGCCATGGGTGTGGATACTCTTCCATCATCTTCTTGCAATTGTGGTCAGATTGCTTCCATTTGTCTACTTTAACTAATTCTTCTCGAGCACCCTTCTTATCTTTAACTCTATTTAAATGCTCCCAAATATGCGCCCAAAATTTTTGCATATATGTATAGGGTCCGAGTAGATGATTAATCTGTAAATTATCCCAATGCAAAAGCTATTGAAAAATGGAGAGTTCATCCCATTAGGTTCAACATTTTTGCCCTCTCTCCATGCTTACAACCACAAACTTACTTTATTTGGTCTAGGTGGTCGCCCAAGATTCTCCTCCCACAATGGATGATCGTCAGGAAGATATCGAATGTGGCCTTAGTAAATCATCTTCTTGAGGGAGGTGGATCTTTGCGCATCCAAACCAGGACCGCATATGGGGCATGCATGATATACACTCATGACTAGACCTACAAACCTCAAAGAATTACTCATTAAGTAACTACATATGAAAGACTTGGTTTGTTTAACATCTAAGGAAGGGTTATTTAAAATTTATACTTGAGCACTCTCCGTAGCCTGGAAAGTCATGCATTTTCCACGTAAGTAAGCCCTTAACACTAGTTTGATAATAGGATAGAAAAGTGTATGTGGACATATTTATGTCCTTATTATGGAATTATTTAGAACACATGGATAGTGAAAATCAAAGGTTTCCTTTTTTCATATCATGACATATTTAGAACACATGGCATATTTACTGACCAACTTTATGGAATTATTTAGAATACATGGATAGTGAAAATCAAAGGTTTCCTTTAGGCTTTTCAATTTCATAAGAATTCATAGGCCAAATGGAGAATTGTTTGGACTATATTTGGATCAGAGGTTGTAATTAGCCAATTTCTCATTACTTTCCAAAGTTTTTGGATGTGCATTGCTTCACAAACATATATATGGTGCAATACAATTCATCTTAAGCTCAAAAATCAATTCGAGCTCCATTTAGGTCTTAATGAAAATTTTAAGATATTTAGCTGTCTTTAAAAAAATTAACTTTGAGGATTTTTATAGCCAATCAAACAATCATAGACTAGGACCAAATCTTGCACACATGGTCTATATAATGTTATGCTTTGTCGGTGCGTTTTGTGAGAGCCAATCACATATACACCTATTCTTTTAGGCACTTTGTTTTAGATGAAAGTTTATAAATTTTGAACCATATTCATTACTGTAGAATAAGAGACTACTTCATGATATAGTCTTTAATCATCTCATAAGGTTTTAAGTGGAATATCTAGTCATTTTATATAATAATAAACACTATTTTCATAAGTTTCTCACTAGAAAATCCAAATATAAACAAGGGTTCATATACGCTATTTTGTTATCAATGTAGTTTTGAAAGTTGTGACCATCACCTTGCTTTCTAACTAAATTGAAATGTCTAGATATGTATTCTTGACTGATTACTTTATTGAAGACATTGATTTACTAAATTGAAATGTCTAGATATGTATTCTTGAGTGATTACTTTATTAGTATAACTTAAGTAAATCACCATATAAGCTCACACTATTATCATATTTTGGGTGTCAAAGACTCATGGGTGTCAAAGACTCAACAACTAAAAAGAGATTCTAAGAAGTAAAATTAATTTAATTAATTATTAATGAAATATTTTTACCAAAAAAACTACCTCTCATCTCTTAAATACTATGTAAGGTTTAGGAGAAATTTATAATAATGAGTCGAGATCATTTTTACTTGCATAAAGAAACCTACTTTATAAATTCGTAACCTATTTAGATTATAGTGCTGGATATACCTCTACTTATGGTGATTTATTAATTATATTTAAGGTTATTTTTATCATTTTAATAATTTTCTAACTCCTGAGTGGCGAGACAAAGTTGAAGAGAGCATTTTGCAGAGGCTCAGTGGTGGCAGCCTCTACACCACACAAAAAAAGAAAAACGACGGCCACAACATTTCATAACAATAAGAAACAATAAGGTTTCATTTTGTGTATGCAAAGATTCTATGTAAAAAAGGCTTACACAAGAGGTTATTCACTTGGATTTCTTGTGCTATGTTGACTTGGATGGAAAAATACCCGAGAAGGGGTATTTATTTTTCAATGGTCATGGGAACCATGAAGTTAGTTGTTAATATACTCGTTTCTCTCTCTAGTGCCCTAAAATATCGGCTTATAAAAATAAAGCCATGGATGTTGATCATTCTTTTTTGAGATGGGTGCCTTGCCCATTCTTGCATGCATAAAAAGGACTGTACTCTCTCACCCAGATTTTATGAGGGTCCGCTGCCCAACTGTGGCCAAAAGGCATTGTATTTGTTTCACCCATGTATATGAGGGCAACCGTGCCCGAGTTTGCGTGCTCAAAACGAGAAATTTTTGTATTCACCCATTGGTATGAGGGTTGCCCTGCCCGAGCTCACCTAGAAGCTCAAAATGGTTATTGATGATGTGTGCATGAGCGATGCATGTGAGGTGCATGCGCATGGGCTGGTTCCCACCCGAACTTCTATGTTCAAATCGGACTCAGTGGTTCCGCTGCTATAAGCGAGTCGGCTCAAAATGGACTCGGTGTCTAAGATGGTAGACACGCGCACACATGATTGGGTGATGGACACTCCAATGTATCATTGAGGGGGAGTGTTGAGAGGTAGCGATTGCGTTTGTGCAATGCTACATTGATATGGGTGATGGATGATGGGTGAGTTGTGGAACACCTCAATTTAAGAGGGGGTGTTGAGAGATGTAATTGCGGTGTTGTATGTATGTGGGAAGTGTATGTGGGAAGTGTATATGGGAAAGCACCCTAAAGGTGCAAGATATTGTGGCAAGATAGGAATGCCACATGTAATATTTAATGGTGTGTGAGTGTTGACCAAAAGAGTGGAAAAGGGAGTGCCACATGGATGATGATGTGTAAAGTGGGATAAGGCTAGAGGGCCTATATCATTGTATGGTTCATTGTGATATGCAAGAGAATAGAACTAGTGTTGAGTGTGCAATCTCTCTCTCTCTCTCTTGTTATGGAGTTTTTAGTGTGGTTTAATCCACCTTAATTATGTTTCTTAATCTATGTCCTTCACCATGATCAATCCCATTTTAGGATTGTTAACAAATCCTTGGCTGTGGCACAAATGCCTCTATCATCTTCTCCATTGCGTCGTATATGTGTATTGCCTCTTCTTGTAACTTGGCTTCAAGTTGGTACTCTATATCTTCTAGATCATCATTAATGCTTGTAAGTTCTGTATGCCGTTTGGGAATGAGACATCGTAACTCTTCAATTTGTGACTTACCACCATAGCCTCACGTGGTTAAAGAACGAAGTGAATCATGTCCTCCATGTCATCTTACAAAAAATGACATAGAAAGTGGTTTAGAGAGAGCATATGAAACTATTAGAGAGAGAGAGAGGGATGGAGAGAAAGATTAGGGATTGATAGAAAAAGATATTGGGGATCTGTGACAATATAGTAGGAGGGATGGATTGTGGTAGCATGTGTGTTGGCACACAGATGCAGTAGCACCACCAACTCTATTGTGGGGAAAATACGTAACTGACGAGGATTACCTAAAAGGATTCCCTCCCAAAATGCGCTATGTAGTGGTTGGGTGATGGCCTCTATAACACCACTAGCAAACACACAAGAAGAAAACGTATAAGGATCAGAACTTGGGGACACTAGGATCCCAGCTCAAAAGGCACCAATTAGCTTAGACTCTAACCTCTCACCTCCGGTTGACATAAATGAGCACCTTTACCCCTTCAATCCACTGTTATCTCCAACCGTCCTCCCAGGTCAATCAAACCACCAAGACTTTTGATCTTTAACCTAAATGCCTTGGCTAACCCCAGCTGACAAGTAGCTAACCTAAATCTCTCCCAATTGACGTAGATAAACTAAATATTGATTATCTCTTGAAGCAGACACTAGCTGATGATGATGACCCTATGCAATAAATTATCCGTTAAAATTAGCACACTTCAAAACCTTGCTTTAGAGCTCGATAGCACTTGTCAGCACTCCTTTGCTGACTTGAATTCACCTCAGTTGATATAGAAATGATAGAAAACCGCCTCTGAAATCCTTCTTTTGTCTCCAGTCCAAAATGAGTCCTCCTGGATCATCTACTATCCTCCTCCAGCTTCAGCTAACCCTATAGTCACAACCCTAGAGGCTTATCAAACATTTGGCCGACCCTCTTTTGACCTCCCCATCGATAGAAAAACTACCTAAAAACTACCTCAGAAGTCTGGCTCAAAAATGATCAAATTCTAATTGTAGTTTAGAATAGATTCCTGCAGCAGATATTTTAGATAGAAACACGTCCACTTGACATCTAGAGTGTCCTTAAGTGACAACCAACTACAAACACTTGACCCTGAACTTCTTAGAACCTGTCAGTTCACCTTTGCTGATGACTTGTTGACACTAGTCTGCTCTAACTGCCTCGGATGATGTGACGCAGAATCCAATCCCGATATGCATCCTCCATTTTTGTCCTTTTGGTCCAACCTAGCGTTAATCTCTCAACCCTAGAGCTATGCTAAACATCCCCTTATGCTCTATGGACCCTCTGCCAACATTAATTGAAATGGTCTTGACTGTTACCAATTTTTCTTTCGGACGTAGAACCAATCGACTCTCAGAAACTTTACCTGGATCAGGAACTTTATCTTTTATGTCTGTTGAATCCTCCTAACCCTTACGCTACCCTAATATAAAGAAATGATACCAAAGGCATTTTGTTGTCCTCAACCGACTTACTATTGACTAATCTAATTGGTTGATTGCTGTTTGACTCAATTGGAGCAGACTTTCTTAGCTCTGAGTCCTCTAACACCTGTAAACCCTCCTAACCCTTACGCAGACTTTATTTTTCATGTCCGTCAAATCCTCCTAACCCTTACGCTACCCTAATTTCATAAAGAAATGATACCAAAGGCATTTTGCTGTCCTCAACCGACTTACTATTGACTAATCTAATTGGCTGATTGCTGTCTGACTCAATTGGACCAGACTTTCTTAGCTCTGAGTCCTCTAACACCTCTAAACCCTTAAAACACTTATACCACACAAAGATACAACTCTATAGACATCTAACTGATCATAAATGAACTCATAGCTAATCCAAAATGACCAGTTTTCCAAAACCTGTCTCTAACTTCTGTTGCCAGGCTTCTGACTGTCAGACTCAACTTAATATAATTTCCCTTGAATCCAAAAGATCAAAACAACCCTTTTACCTCATTAGCTAACCCTCTAGACACACAGCTGCCTGTAGTAGAGCTGATCCTATTCGACTGTATTCTCTCAACACAAGATGACTGCTTCAACTATGAGACAGCTCTGACTCTCAGGTCGTCAGACATACCTTTATAGTTGCTCTATCTTAACAAAACGATAATTTAAACAACTCAAACCAAGCTCCAAATCACGACTTCTCATGAATCACGACACAGATACAAGCTTTGAAGACTAGGCTTTCTTCACGAAAACAAAGACAGACTGTCTCAGCACCCCTCAGACAATGAGTCCAAACATATAAGAAGAAAACACTTAAAAACTTAGGGTTTTTCATAGGTAGGTTCTAGGGACTATTCAAAGTAGAGTGATCTACAATATCACAAATTGTAGGTCTTCCCTAAACATACTCAATTCAACACTTAGCTGATTGATAACAACAACAATTGAACATGAATTTGGACAAAATCACCTCACAGAAATCATCGAGGACACATCTCCTAGCTGATTCTTTGGACTTTAGTGCCTTCTCTGCTCTGATTTACCCAATTTCACCTCAATTGCATTGCACTTCACTTCTGCAACTTTCAAAAACTAGAAGTACCTTCACTGTAGATACTTCACACTTCACTCACCCTTTCTCCCTTGCTTCTCCTCCCCGTCTACTTGTCTATCCCTTATAAATTATCTTGATACCTGCTTTTTTCCTGTTGCCACCTCACCGCCTTCTGGAACAATTACGCCGGCTCCCTTGTTTTTCCATGCTCCTTCTATTTTGGTTTTGTAAACTTGCTCTTATTTGCTCATTCGCCACGTTGTTTTCTTGCCACACTTAGGATCCATGTCATCCTCCTTATATACATTAGATGTTCCCATATTTCATGTTTGTTTTGAGCTCTAGGATCTTCTCACATATTGCTCCAACCTTGCAATGAAACACTTTCAAGTGTTTCACACTCTGTTTTCTGCTTTCACATAACCCTGATATGATATGGCCTTAATCTCAGGCCATTCACTCTACTAGCATGCATCTGACATCCCAAGTCTTGCAAACTAATAAGATCCATTAGGAAAAACTTCATGTATAATAAAATATCCCTCCCATCTGACTTTGAATTTTGTTTGAAATGTAGTACCCAAAGCATTATTGTATCTGAGGACCAACATTCCCTTCTTCAGGTCTTTGCTTCCCAACTTATCATTAAAAGTTTCAATTCTCTTCTTCTGACTGACCATTTCATACCATTTAATTGCTTCCTCTCTGTCCAATAGTAAAGAATATAAACTGGTCAACCTCTTTTTCTCTTGCTCTTCTTGGGTCATGTTATGTTGTAACAAAAAATCAAGTGATGGCAGCATCACATTCACTGGCAACACATAGTCTTCTCCATACACCAAGTGATATGGGGTATACCCAGTTGCATTCTTCTCAGACACCCTAGATGCCGATATTGATCTGTTTAGGTACATATCCTAATCACTGGGGTGATCTTCCACTAGTTTTAATAACAACCTCTGTAGAACTCCATTAAAGCTTTCAACCAGTCCATTGCATTAATTCCCAATTTCTTGGTCATATCCGTGACTAAATCAGCTCTGAACTCCCTCCCTTGGTCATTGGCAAGTTTCAAAGGAACACAAAACCTATAGCAAATCATTTCATACACAAACCTACAAACCTGTTGTGCAGTAGCATTGCTAGTTTACCTAAACGTCCACTGCAGTGATGATGTAAAACTTTCTACTTCTAGTTCCTAGAAGAGGCCCTATTACATCTATTCCCCACTTCTCAAAAGCCACATAGCTCATAATGTGATGCATGGGCTTAGGAACTAGAATCTTCTTCTGAAAAGATTGGCATACATGAGAGCTCCCACACCAATGGTGGATGTCTCTATTCATGCTTGGCCACATAAGCTTTGATGTCAATACCTTCCTCTTTGTAATGTCAACCCCATAGTGGCCACCACATCCCTCTTCATGGCAAGCTTTCAGACAATCTTGAATTTCCTCCTAGTATAAATACCTTTGCAAAATACCATCACCTCTCCTATATGATACAATGTGTCTCCTATCAAAACATACTTCATAGCTCTTCTGTGAGAGATAGGTGCCCTCCTTTTTTTGAAGTTTCTAGCTCTCTTCTGGAAAAACTTGTTCAAAAGGACCTACTCTTCCTCATAGAGGGTTTCTCTACCTTGATATAATGTGACAACATGCAAATCCTTTGAGAAAACATGTTCTGCTAACTCATGATCTCTCATGTTGTCTTGCCTAGATACATGCCATATCTGAAAGGCATGGAAACAATTTAGGAGCTTTCTCACCTTGAAAAATCAGGTCTTCATCTCATCATTGTGAATTTCCCAAGTACCATGTACCTGCTTTATAACTAGCAAAGGGTCTCCCTTTATAACCAATCTTTTAATCTTCCTCTACCTGCACTCCTCAAGACCCAAACTGAGGCTATTATATTCAGCCTCATTGTTGCTTCTAACTTGAATCTCTTGGCTTCCAGACCATAGCTCTTTACCTTGTTTACTCACAAAAACAAACCCAGCACCCCCCTTACCCAGACTTCTTTTAAAAGCCCCATCAAAGTATAGAGTCCCATCTACATCCTACAATTCTTCATGCAACCTATGATCAGGAACCACCTGAACCTCTTTGTAGGTTAACATGTCTTCCATATTGGCCCTCACACTGTCTTTCCTTAATAAAGCTCATGTCAAACTCCTACAATGCTATGAACCACTTCTATACCTTTGGGTTATCCCTAGGATACTTCATCACATGAGGTAAAAGATTACAAGAAGTAAGCACAAAAAAGGTTGATAAATTAAGTAGGACTTCTTGTAATCTAGACCAAGCTCAACATCATGCTAGGCCTTCTCAATCTCACCCTTTGCCCTGCTGATGTAAAAAATAGGTCTCATATATGATTGCTTCGTTCCTTTCTGCATCAACACTGCCCCTATTGCATGTTTCCCAACACTGAGACTTAGATAAAATGGTTGACTCCAATCTGGGGGCATTATTGCTAGTAGGGTAGATAGCTTATCCTTAAGGCTTTTAAAACATCATCTTCTACTTGACTCCACTTGAATAAATCCTGTTGACTAGCCTTTTGCAAAGGGTAAATAAACTTAGCTAGCATACATAAAGATCTTGATAGTGAACAAAGCTCATCAATTCTTTAGTTGACTTGGGGCTTTCCGTTTACAACAAATTCTCTACCTTTGATGGTTTTTGGGCTATTTCATTCTCACTCACTTCATGTCCCAAAAACACTACTCTAGCCCTTGCTATTTTGCATTTGGCTGGGTGCAATGAGCTTCGTCTCATCATCAAGATATTTAAAGACAACATTAAGCTTCTCTATATGTGGTGGCCTGTTGCTATATACACAAAAAACACTACTCTAGCCCTTGCTATTTTGCATTTGGCTGGGTTCAAATGAGCTTCATCTCATCATCAAGATATTTAAAGACAACATTAAGCTTCTCTATATGTGGTGGCCTGTTGCTATTTTGCATTTGGCTGGGTTCAAATGAGCTTCGTCTCATCATCAAGATATTTAAAGACAACATTAAGCTTCTCTATATGTGGTGGCTTGTTGCTATATACACAAAAATCATCCATGAATAGTCTCAAAAAAGTTCCCAAATATGGGGCAAGGATCTTGTCCACCTAACTCTAAAAACTTGCACATGCATTAAGAAATTTAAAAGGCATCACTCTGTAGCAAAACACTCCCCATGGAGTAATGAAATTGCACTGCTTCTTCTGATTCTCAGGGGCTATTCTAATCTGATAGTATCCACTAAAACCATCACATACTGAGTACCTTTCATGCCCTGCTACCTGGTCTAGAATTTCATCTTGAAAGAGGGCAGTGATGTCTCTTGGTAGCAGCATTCAGTGGTTTATAGTCTACACAGATTCTCCATTTATTCCCCTTTTTAGGAACAATTACATTAGGAGACACCCACTCAGCATCATCAACTGGGCAGCTTGGTAACCTCTGTCTCCAAAATCTATCTATGTATTGTTCCTAATCTCCTTAGTTTTTGAACTACTGGCTTAGCACCTTCCTTCAACTTGATTTCATGAACAACACTAGTGGTACCCCTCATCTGAGTATAATCCTTCGTAAACAACTTGGGGTACCTGTCCAATAGTTCTTCATATTGCTCTTTTTCCTCTTTGGTCAAATCCTTTGCTAGCATCTACATCAATTCATCTTTTGGAACATTTGGCTTCATAGCTTGAGCACAAGTTGACTCTATTGAATGGTTAGTCATCTACACACCACAAATGTCTGCCTCCAACTCTAACAAGCTTTGGTCCAATTCTAATTCCCCATCTGTCTCAAATGAACCAATAGAATAGTCGTCACATAACTGTCAACTAAAGTTGAACTCTGTTTCTAGCTTCTCTCCAATCTCCAAAATTTCACCTGTTTTTAGATCACACCTTATCCTTTTTCCCTTGGGTCTGTCAACAAACAAGTCAATACACCCTATGTACCAGTCTTGTCTCGACCTCATTGCAATAAGCCAGGCCTTCGTAGTATGATAGGATATGCCCCAACCTCGGTTGGCATTACATGCATGTCAATCACTACCTTATGCCCAAGTACATTCAATTCCATGGCCTCAATTATACCCAAGCATTTGAATTTAGAACTGTTGGCCATCTTAACACTGAATATGGATTTCCCTGTCGCTTTTAAACCCAAGTCATGAACTGCTTCCTCTATCATAACACACACTTGGGCTCGACCATCTATATACACCTTGCTTACTTCAATTCCATGGCCTCAATTATACCCAAGCATTTGAATTTAGAACTGTTGGCCATCTTAACACTGAATATGGATTTCCTTGTCGCTTTTAAACCCCTGTCATGAACTGCTTCCTCTATCATAACACACACTTGGGCTCCACCATCTATATACACCTTGCTTACTTTTTTGCCCTAAATACAAACATCTACTATAGGTAGAATGTCAAACACTCTTCTCAGTTAAACTACATTAGTTTGAGGTGTCTTAACCTTGACACTAGCCAGCTTATGCCACTGTCTTCTTATTCTTGAGTTCAACTGCAAAACCTGACCATAAGTAATGTCTGCCTTCTTATTCTTCACATTTGACAGAAGGTTGTAAGGGGGTTCCCCTTCTCCCAGTTGAAAGTCATCCATCCTAATCTTCCTCCTTATGGCTCTAACTCTCCCTTTAACCTAAATGCCTTGGTTAACCCCAACTGACAAGGAGATGACCTGAATCTCTCGTAATTGATGCAGACAGATCAGATATTGACTATCTCTTGAATCAGACACTAGCTAATGACCCCGCGTAAAAAACATCAATACACTTTAAAACCTTGCTTTCAGAACTCGATAGCACTTGTTAGCACTCCTTTGCTGACTTGAATTCACCTCTATTGATACAAAAATGATAGAAAATCTCCTTTGAAATCCTCCTTTTGTCTCCAATCCAAAATGAGTCCTCATGGATCCTCTACTTTCCTCCAAGTTTAGCTAACCCTGCAGTCACAACCCCAGGGACTTATCAAACATTTGGCTGAACCTCTTCTAACGTCCTACTGTGACAGCAAAACTGACTGAAAACTACCTCAGAAGTCTGGTTCAGAAATGATCAAATTCTAATCGTAGTTTAGAACAGATGCCTACAGTAGATTTCAGACAAAAACATGTCTACTTGACCTCTAGATTGTCCTTTAATGACAACCAACTGCATACACTTGACCTTGAACTTCTTAGAACCTGTCAGTTCATCTTTGCTCTGTTGACACTAGTCGACTCTAATTGCCTGTATACTGGCTCGGATGACTAAGGCAAAATCCAATCCTGATATGCGTTCTCCTTGCTCTCTTTTTGTCCTCTTAGTCCATCATCTAGCCTCAATCTCTCAACCCTAGAACTACGCTAAACATCCCCTTATCCTGTGTGGAACCTTTGCCAACATTAATCCAAATGGTCTTGACTGTTACCTATTCTGCTTTCGGAGGCAGAACCAACTAACTCAAAAACCTTACCTGGATCAAGAACTTCCTCTTTTATGTCTGCTCAATCCTCCTAACCCTTAGGCTTCCCTAATTTCATAAAGAAAAGATACCAAAGGCATTTTGTTGTCCTCAACTGACTTACTATTGACTTATCTGACCGTTGAGTTGATTGTGGCTAATTGTTGACGGTTGACTCAACTGGAGCAGACTTTCTTAGCTCTGAGTCCTCTAACACCTCTAAGCTCTCTAAACACTTAAACCACACAAAGATACAACTCTATAGACATCCAGCTGATCCAGAATGACCAGTTTTCCAAAACCCGTCTAACTTCTATTAGGTTTTTGACTGTCAATATCAACTCAAAATAACTTCCCTTGAATCTAAAAAGATCAAAAAACCCTTTTACCTCATCAGCTGACCCTCTACACATGCAGCTTCCTGTAGAGCTGACACTTTTTTGACCCTATTTGACTGTATTCTCTATTCTCTCAACAGAAGCTAATTGCTTCAACTATGAGGCAGCTCTGACTCTCTCAGGTCGTCATACATACCTTTATAGTTGCTCTATCTCAACAAAGACAATTTAAACAACTCAAACTAAGCTCCAAATCACAAATTCTCATCAATGAACGACATAGATACAAGCTTTGAACACTAGGCTTTCTTCACCACGAAAACAAAGATAGAATATCTCAACACCCCTAAGAAAGACAATGGGTCCAAAAATGTCAGAAGAACACACTAAAAAAACTTAGGGTTTTTTCATAGGTAGGTTCAGGGACTATTCAAAGTAGAGTGAATTTACAATCACAAACTGTAGGCCTTCCCTAAATAGACTCAATTCAGCACTCAAACTAATAGTAGGCCTTCCCTAAACAGACTCAATTCAGCACTCAAACTGATAGTAGCAACAATCGAACATGAATTTGGACAGAACCATGTCTCTAACAGAGTCTCCTCACACAGAAATCACTAGGGACACATCTCCTGGTTGATTCTTTGGACCTTAGCACCTTCTCTACTTTTATTTACCCAATTTCACCTCAACTGCACTGCACTTCCCTTCTCTACAACTTTCGAAAACTAGAAGTCCCTCTGTCTGCTAGTTTCTTCACTCTAGATACTTTACACTTCACTCACCCTTGCTCCTCTTGCTTCTCCTCCCCGTCTACTTGTTTATCTCTTGTAAATTATCTTGATACCCCCTTTTTCCTGTCGATGCCTCGCCGCCTTCTGGAACAATTGTGTCGGCTCCCTTGTTCTTCCATGCTCCTTCTATTTTGGTTTTCTAAACTTGCTCTTATCCACTCGTGTCGCCATGTTGTTTTTGGCCACTTAGACATCCATGTCATCCTCCTTATATATATTATATGTTCCTATATTTCATTTTTGGTTTGTGCTCTAGGCTCCTCTCACAGCGTGAAAGTTCAAGAATGGCTTAAAAACACAGGTTTTTGAAAGCACATCTAGATTTCTATGTATATATTTAAAAATTACATGAATTTTGATACTTTTTTCAAGATTGAGAACATGTGTGACCTCCGTAGATTTATAAACTGGTACTGTTGTGACATAAAAATAAACTTGGCTTACAAATAACATAGAAGGAGTCCACACAACTTAAAGAAATATCAATATTTTTTAAAAAAATTATTTTTCATGAATGAAACACTTTTTTGATGGACTTTCTTGGAAAAAATTCTTCGACCACTATGCATAAATATGCAAATTATTTGACAAGTACTTAAAAATATTAGAATACATTTCATTATAAGCTCCATAATTTATGAAAAATCCTACAAATTTATTCTTGAGTCTATTTCTAGACCCAAAATAGCAAAGCCTTAACTATATGCTTACCTTGATGGCCTACATGACATATTTGATCTATTATTTATTATAAGCAAGTAGTGGGCGTCATATATAACCAATGCTAAGAGTTTAAAGAGGTTAGCTTATAGGTGTGCAAAGGTAGACTTCTATTCATACATATGTAGAAGATGGCAACTACGGAGACTCTGAGTAAACCTAAGTATGTTAAAAGAGTAGAAAATTGAAATATTTTTTTGGTAGGACAATTTTGGAGGGAGACATCATATAGCCTATGGATGTAAATTTTAAGGGAGACATCATATATGCAAAGGTAGACTTCTATTCGTACATATGTAGAAGATGCCAACTACGGAGACTCTGAGTAAACCTAAGCATGTTTAAAGATTAGAAAATTGAAATATATGTTTGGTAGGACAATTTTGGAGGGAGACATCATATAGCATATGGATGTAAATTTTGACCCAAGTAGGCATTTATGAAGGAGATGTTTGTTATATGCAATATATGTATATGGTGGCAGGAAGAAATCGTAGCCTATATTATGTAGATATGTGGTGGTGGCAAAAGTTCATAGTATGTGTATGTTAATGTTTGATCCGTAGCTTCAAGGTATCCTATACTGGAGAGCATAATACTACACAGAGACATGGCAGAGTCTAGGCTCACATGCATCCCCCTCCCGACATAGACGATCCCACCATGCACATTTACTTATAGTTGTTCAACTTTAAAATTGAATTGTAGAATAAAATTTAGGGCTAGCAAATCACTCTACTCATGCTCTTCCAAATCAATAGAGTGTTACACGTATGGATTAAAACCAATGGATTGCCTCATTTAGCTCTTCTGCTATCATGAAGCTTTGGCATCTACTATGTAGTGATATTATTTATGAGACAAAGGTTACATGGATACATGGACAAATGTTTTTTTTTAATAAGCTCCTCCCAAATTTGCAGTCAAAGGTTGTGACCATATATCTTTTTCAGGTCCTTAGCCTTAAACCTATGACACCCGATCCAAGGCATATTTTTTCTTTAATTCTCTATGATTTATAGGATTTTTTCTAATTTTTTGAGATTTTATTATCTACCATCTACTATTTTGAATTATTTTTTATAGATTTTTTGGTGATAAACATAAAAAATTCTCATAAAAATCTAAAAATATTTCAAAATTAGAAAAACAAATCCCCAATAGTTGTCTTTTTTTTTTCTTCTAAAAATTGATGTTTTACATCAAAGTTGATGCAAAACATCAACTTTTAGGCTAAGAGTTGATGTTTAGCACATCGAAGTTGATGCAAAACATGAACTTTACCACAAAACTTGATGTTTTGCATATCAAGATTTAGATGCTCCAGAGAAGAAAGTTAGAGTATTGGAGGTTGATTTTCATAAATAGTTTGATTTTGTGATTCCATGGATCCATGTTGGCATACTCAGACAACCTGATTCACAAAATTTGAGTACTAACATGACCTTATTTCAGTGCGATATCACACGTTACAGAGTGATTTGTAACTCGTTTATTGAGTTATAAATCGTTTTGTAACGTCTGCAAATTGCACCGACAAATGAGGTATAAATTATTTTGTAACGTTTGCAAATTGCACTGAAATAAGGTCATGTTGATACTCAAAATTTATGGAACAAGCGGTTTGAGTATGCCTACATGGATAAAATCCCAAAATCAAGCCATTTGTAAAAATCCATCTTTGATCCTCCAACTTTCTTCTCTGGAGCATCTGAAACTTGATGAAAAATATCAAGTAAGTTGATGTTTTGTATCAACTTGACGTGCAAAACATCAAGTTTTATGGGTTTTGCATCAATGTGACGTAAAACATCAAGTTTTAGCCTAAAAGTTGAAGTTTTGCATAAACTTCATGCAAAACATTGACTTTTTCACAAAAGATGATGTTTTGCATCAAGTTGATACAAAACATCAAACTTTATCTTTTGTGAAAAAGTCAATGTTTTGCATGAAGTTTATGCAAAACATCAAGTTTCGTCAAAAGTTGATGTTTCGCAAAAAAACTTGATACAAAGCATCAACTCTTAGTCAAAAAGTTGATGTTTTGCATCAAGTTGATGAAAAACATCAACTTTTAGCTGAAAAGTTATTGCTCCGTAATATTAAGTTGGCCATAAATATTGTAGCTAAAAGATCCTTACCGTGTGTAGTAACCAACAAGATTCGAATCTACCTGATATTTTACATCAACAAAAAGTATTTCAAAAAGTATAAACCTTTTTTTCTTAAAGCAAGCTTTTTCATGCTTTTTAAACTCATTTAACAACTAAAATTACCATCTTAACTCCTTTTTCTCACATCAAGGACACATTTTTTCTCACATCAAGGACACATTTTCTTTAAAAATGAGTGTGTAACTTTTTTTAGAATTAGAAAAGTTTTAAATATAAGCTTATTCATGATATTTTAAATTTCATCTCTACATAACAAACTCTTCCAAAAAAAGTATTTATTATCAATTTGTAAATTATGATACTCAAGAGATTCAAAATGGATTTTAATACTACTCTCATCAAGAGCCAGGATAGGGTTTAATAATTAAGATAATAATTATATCAAGATAATACTTTTGTAATATATTCATATAAACTGAAAGTTTTTTATAGTTGCACTTTATAGCACAACCTCAATCATGCTAACATGGTAGGAGACCCAAGGAGTCTAATCTTCAAGTCTATACATAGAAGAATAAAATGCATTTGTAGATAGTGAAGGAGAGGATGTCTTGTCTACATTCTCAGGAAAATGCACATCAACTAGTGCTGGGGATGGTATATATAGCAGTGATCATGAGAAACCATAACTATGCCATGAGCTGTATGTCTAGAAAATAGCCCCTTTTTAAAGTTGTATCAATTTCTTTTCTAGATTGAAGATGGCAATGATAAACAATGTCTCTATTTTGGCATGTTTTTTAAAACTTATTGTTAGATTTTTTTAATAATCTCAAAACGTAAGCAAAACCAAGTTTTTTTGTCATCTCAATTTTTGTAAGAAATATGCAAAGTGTCTAAAATATTATCAATTTTGTAAGAAACACGCAAAGTTCCCAAAATATTATCATTTTTGGTGGTGGTGTACGCATGTGTAGACCACTTTTCAAAAAGAGGTAAAAAGTGAACCTTTTTGATAGAATCTTTGTGAAAGATGCCAAATGTTTAGGAAATATTACCTATTTTGTCCTCAACAATGTTCACCGCCTTTGAGTTCTCAAAACCCATTATCCACTCTGGATCTCACCCTACAATGAAACCCATTATTCACTTCGGATCTTACCCCAGAATGAACTCCAAACACATGTGTGTTATCAACCCTACAAACATGTATTCCCTTGACCTCCCATCTACCTTGCAAAGTAACCATCTCTCCATCCTTACCTGGCGAGGAACCCCAAGTGGTATCCCCTTGCTCACACCTCGTACATCTTGTGTGCTGCATGCACCTAATTTACGTCCTTATGATGCTGATACTAGGGGAGCGGTTCTCCTTAATGATGTTGGTAAAGGGATCATGAAACCAAATGCATCAAATTATTGAGGTTGTATGCATTGGAAGGAGCTCTCGGTTGTTAAGAAAAATATTATTGAACAGCTCTACCATGGAATATCTAGTGTTAGATGTAGATCTTTGATTTGACAACAAATGGATGCATCACCGCACAGACTTGCGGGGTTGCAAGAAGCAAGGTAAGAACAAGCCTCTTGGCATGAGCAAGCGTGATTGGAGGATTATATCCAATGAGGATCTTGGCAAGTGGAAGCAGTAGAAAGAGGCAAGGAGCTATAACTCATTTGTCTCACATCTTGGTAGCAGTTGTTGGGGCTCGTTCTTTGCTTACTTGATAAGTTCTCTAGCATCTTGGTAAGCTCATTTACCATCACATATTTGCCCCCCCCTAACTTGTGCGGTCTTGTCTCTTTAGTATAAGATAGTTTCTAGGATGTTAAGAGAAGAGGAGTGTGACTATGACGTTGGGCTAAGGATTCTGGGGTAAGCAAAGTTTAATTACAACAACTTTCCTTACTAATACTCTACTCTATTGTTTAGACAATAACTTGTATATAGAGAGGGGTCCCTAATCCTCCTCAATGGGCCGATGCCAAAGGAGAAGAGGATATCCTTCACAATGAAGAAGAGGAGGACATGGATTGATGAATATTAGTTCTCAGCCCCGACAGGTTGCTAATCCTCCTTGATAGGCCAATGCCGAAGAAGAGGAGGAGGACATCCTTCAACGAAGGAGAAGACAATAGGGATGATAAATAGGCACTGACCATATAGGGCCCGTTTGAAAGGATGGGGATGGGGATGGGGATGATAAGAGTACTTTTCAGCAGACACGATGTATATCTTTTGTAGACCTTTTGAGACGCCAATGCCGAAGAAGAGGAGGAGGACATCCTTCAACGAAGGAGAAGACAATAGGGATGATAAATAGGCACTGACCGTATAGGGCCCGTTTGAAAGGATGGGGATGGGGATGGGGATGATAAAGAGTACTTTTCAACAGACACGATGTATATCTTTTGTAGACCTTTTGAGAGGCATATGTCATTTCGTTGAAGGAGAAGACAATAGGGATGATAAATAGGCACTGACTGTATAGGGCCCGTTTGAAAGGATGGGGATGGGGACGAGTACTTTTCAGCGAACACGATGTATATCTTTTGTAGACCTTTTGAGAGGCATATGTCATTTTTGTGATGATAAAGAGTACTTTTCAGTAGACACTAGGTATATGTCTTCTGTAGAGTACTTTTCAGTAGACACTATATTTGTTTTTTTGTAAAACTTTTGAAACACACGTCATTTTTGTGCTACCTCATTGTATCCTAACAAATAAAAAGAATGGTAAATATGCATTATTGGTGCTTGTATGTATTTATGCATATAAATACACACACACATATACCCAATTTAAGCAAGTTACATGGTAAATATGCATAAATAACGGATTTAGAGAGTAGATTTTATGCATCCCGATTCCCTTACACTTCCACCTATTTAGAGAGTAGCTTTTATGCATCCCGATTCCCTTACATTCCCTTACACCGCCTATTCAAAATTCAAAAGAGATAGCTATGGGGTGCAAACATAGAGACTTTGTCTCACAAGTCAAGAGTAAGTAAACACTTTGTGAACTCCAACTAATAAAACAATAAAGGATGTTGGATGTTAGAAGATACGTTGAGTCCTATGACACACAAAAGTAAGTAGGCAAGGGTTTAGCATTGCAAGAGATGGCTCATAAGTTATACAAAATCTTGTGCACAATAAGATTTCACATTTTGCATTCATGGGAGATGCTTCAAATACTTGGCATACTAGATGCAAAGTCAAATCCACAAGGGACTTTAGGAACACCATCGGAGATTGGGCCATCCATAAGGGATAGGAGGCAATGATGTATTGATTTTGGAAGAAAATTAAATACCCAATATTATTATCTTTCCCAGCTTGTACAGAAGATGGTGAGGTAATGGAGAGACCAGCTAATCTAAGCACAACTTCCTATGCAGTTGTGCAGGTTATTAAAGTCTTAAAAGATGAGCAAAATGCAGATCAAGAGAGGAGGGAAAATAGCTAAACCAGCTAGAGCTACCTGCTGCAATGAAGAGAAGGTTGTTTCATAGGGCTATATTAATTCACGAGACTGTACACGTTATGCTTGATTGTAATTATTGTAGCTTGGGCTAAGATGGAGAAATTCGAAGACATGTAAAGTGCATTAAAACCAACAGAGAGAGAAGACGAGTGATTAATGGTGGCAACATAGAGAGAAGAAGAGTGTTCAATGGCCAGATAGAAAGAAGAAGAGTGATCAATGACAAGAAGGTAGTTGACAATATTTGGTTGTGTGTGTGTGTGTGTGCGTGCGTGTGTGTGTGTGTGTGTGTGTGTGTGAGAGAGAGAGAGAGAGAGAGAGAGAGAGAGAGAGAGAGAGAGAGAGAGCATCATGGCAGCCCAGAGAGAGAGCATCATGCCAGCCCAGAGAGTTCAACTGGGCGTGGCCGGTTGCCTTGAGAGTAACACCTTGCACTTGATAACCTCATAGCTGTTGAAGAAGAAACCCGGCATCACCATAGCTCTGATTTGAGGAGCAGCTGCCTCCACTACATTCATATTGCTCTTATACTGCTTGATTTTTCCACTCTGGTCCACAGGAAGCTCCTCCATGTACATGGAGTCGAAGCAAGCTTCACTGCCCACTCTAAATATGACGGCCGGGTCCTCAAATGAGAATGCCAGCAGGTGCAGAAGCCAAACCCTCTTGGCAGCCACGAAGAACGACCTTGCAAGCTCGTCAGGCCATCTCCCTTCCCAATTCAACAACTCCTCCACCCTGTTCATCTTCTGATCACAAAACCCATCAAAGCTCTCACTGTACGCACTGGACTCTTTGCTCACCAGCTCGCTCCAACCCATCTGTGAGATGGTCAGATAAGTCTTGTAGAATGCCTGGGGTCTCTGCTTCGGGTCAAGAACGCAGTTGGTGCCGCTCCTCTGGAACTTGATGTTCTCAAAGTCTTCAAAAAAGGCTTGGTTGATCAGAGACTCCAGGTGATACCTGACACTCTTGGATACCCTG
>NC_141047.1:32237736-32320236 GCF_041138505.1 Cibotium barometz | reverse complement strand
AAAAAGAGGAAAATTTTGGCCTTCCAAAGGTACTTCCATAAAACTAGGGTTATGTTAGTGCAAATTGGCAATCGAAAATGATTATATAGTTCAAAACCAAGTTAATACATATTTTTTGGGGTCCCAAGCTCAAGTAAATCTTGCTACTTGAGCGCTATCTTAGTTTTTCAATCATGCTAAATTTTTCAAAATTTCTAAATTCTCTCTCAACAACCATGAAACAAAGGTTTTAGGTGCCCAAATTATGTTTGTACAGTGTACCTTAGCGGAATTATTCTATACAGACAAAATGTTGCAAGTTTACTAAGGAATGTAATGCGTATGACTCAAGAATCTATATCCAGAATTTTTGTTGTGTGCAGTTTTGACATTTTGAAACAATTAATATTTGTAGCTTACTAAGGGGCTTTTACATATAACTTTAAGATCTCAATGGATAGAGTAAGCATTGTATCACCTTAAAAAACTTGCAAACACATTAAAACCATGTATTGGTTTGGATACAAATGGATGCTAAAAAGTGGTGTATCAAACACACACAACTTCCTACTATTTTAGACACTCTCAATTGAATTTTATTTCATGTGAAACTTGGCAAAATCTTTGACACAAATATGAAATAATTACTTGGAATTTCTCACGGGGCTTAGTGATTTTTTTCTCTAAGCTTATAAGGCGGTTTTCTCAAACCTGAGTTGCAGTCTCATGCAAGTCCTATTTATGGGTGTAATTCCTTATCGTGCCAGCATCCACACTAGGTCACATATTCAAACTCCTCAAGAGGGATTTTGAATATGTCTTTCCTAGCGCAAGTAGCATTTTATTTGCACCGTCTGAAAAAGGACACTTAAGTGTCCTTTTTTGGTACCAAACTAGTGTTAAAGAAGAACAACCCAACAAGGATGCAATATGAAAGTGGTGATTGATTATTCGAAACCAAGTGAGGAGACCACAAGGAGAGAGGCCACAGAGGAATCGAATGGAGCACTTCCAATTTTACAATTGTGGAGAGAGGGGCCATATAGTTCATCAATGTCCTCAACCAAGGAGAGAGCCAATTAGTGTATATCTTATCATTCAAAGGCTAGAAGGTAATAGAGGTGTTGGCATTAGAGATGTAGGTAATGGGAACCAGATACCAATGCAAGGACAAGCACAACCCTCGCACAACCTCAAGGTCCTTTGGGTAATGTGCATGTACTCAAAACCATTGAGGAATACTTGAAACCATTGAGGAAGAAGAAGACGAGGCTCATGTGTTAGCTAATAAGAGAGCAAGGATGCAGAGATCTGAATCTAAAGATGCATAGGTAAAGAAGAAAGAGCCGGAAAAAAAAAGAGAGAGAAGGGAAAGGCAACCATGGAGCAACAAGAATCTAGTAAGCAGGGAAAGGCTAGAGCTAGAAGAAGAAAAATTGGCATGGATGATGAGGGAGAATCCCCTTATAGTCTCTTGGCAGATGTGAAACACAAAAATGCTCATACTACCTATGGTTAGCTTTTACAGATAAACTCCAATATAATAAGACAATGGTACAAACTTGCAAGTGTTAGATGAGTTAAGTTTAAAATGCCAGAGGCTAATGTGATTCAGATGAGTAGGGTTTTTGACATTTTGCCTATTGTTGATGTTTGGATTCATGGCAGGAAAGTGAGTAAAGTTTACATAGATGGTGGAGCTTAGGTTTGTGTCATGACTAAAGAAGTTGTAAATGATCTTGGATTAGAAGTGATAGGCAGGTCTATCTTCAGTGTAAAGATGGCCAATAGTTCAAAGGTGAAATGTCTTGGTGTGATTGAGGGCATGGAGTTAAATGTTCTTGGACAAAGTGTCCATTGATATGCATGTCATGCCAGCACGGGTTGGGGCATACCCCATCATTTTGGGAAGGCCCTGGCTAATTGCTATGAAGTCTAGACATGATTGGTATAGGGGTTGCATTGATTTGTTTGTTGACATGCCTAAAGAGAAGAGGATAAGATATGATTTGAAAACTGGCAAGATTCTGGAAATCGGAGAAAAGATGGAGTCAGAAATGGGAGCTGATTCAACCTCTTTTGATAGTTATGATGCTTATTCTATAGGATCCTCAGATGAAACTGATGATGATTCAAGATTGGATCAAAGTCTTTTGGAGCTTGAATTGAACAAATGTGGAATGAAAATAGATAATCATACAACTAAACAAGCTTGTGCCAAACCCAACATTCCAAAGACTGAACTAATGGAAATGCTTGCTAGTGATCTAACTAGTAAGGAAAGAGAGCAGTATGAAGTATTGCTTAACAAGTACCCCAAGATTTTGGCCAAACACTACACCCGAATGAGAGGTACTTCCAGTATGGTTCATGAGATTAAGTTGAAAGAGGGAGCAAAGCTAGTAGCTTAGAAGTTGAGAAGATTGGGAACTATTCAAAAACAGGTTTTAGAGCTTGAAGCCACTAAGGCTGCAAAGAGGCATCATTATCCCCTTCCTTTTCAAGATGAGATATTGGATCAGGTGGCAGGGCATGAGAGATACTCTGTCTGTGATGGGTTTAGAGGCTATTTTCAAATTAGAATAGCCCCACAAGATCAAAAGAAGACCGGTTTTATCACTCCATGGAGAGTATTTTGTTATAGAGTTATGCCTTTTGGGCTTCTCAATGCATATGCCAGTTTTTAAAGTTGGGTAGACAAGATCCTTGCTCCCTACTTTGGATCTCTTGTTAGAATTTTTATGGATAACATCTGTGTTTACAGACATGTGGGTACATGTGGAAAGGCTTGACTCGGCATTTAAACGCCTTGATGAAGATGGAACCCAGCTCAATCCAGTTAAATGTAAGATAGCAAGAGCTTGTACTCATGGGTTATGAAGTGAGTGAAAATGGCATAGCCCCAAATCTTGCAAAGGTGGAGATCTTATTACAAATGGAGAGCCCAAGGTCAACCAAGGAGCTTATTACAAATGGAGAGCTCAAGGTCAACCAAGGTGGAGAGTTTACAAATGGAGAGCCCAAGGTCAACCAAGGAGCTTATGAGTTTTGTTTAGGAACTCGGGTATTTGTCTAGATCTTTTTGTATGCTTACAGAACATGTTCCTTTACAGAAGGCCGGTTTGATAGATATCCAAGTGATAACCCAATACAGAAGTCAATTATGACTTTACACAAGAATTTGACATGAGTTTCATCAAAGAGGATAGTGTAAGAGCTCACATGGCAGATATGCTCACCTAAGGAGGTCCAGGCTAAACCCAAACTCATTAAAGATATTGAAAAGGAAATTATTCCTAATCCTAGAATGCATGAGGAGTTGCAAGATATAGATGGAACTTTGTTTTTTGATGGAGCTTTTAAGAGAAATGTTGGCAAAATAAGTGCTGGGTTTGTGACAGACAGGGGTAAGAGTTGTGTTTGGTAGTCAAGAAATACAAGTGAAAAAAGCAACAATGAGGCTGAGTATTTTAGCCTCTATTTGGGTCTTAAATGTTGAGATGTCAAGCTCAACATGAGCTGACACTCATGAGGCGCCTTCATGACTGTTCAACATTTATATCACTGGCGGGTTTGGTAGCCAGCACCGACATATCTTCGAGATTCTACAGTTAGACTATAGCGACTAGTCCACATCTACCCACTCCTCTTAGCGTGTTCACATTATGGACCGCTTGTATATACTCTATTATTATCCTCTTTGTAGACCTCTTTTGTTGTGTGAAAAAAAAGAAGAAGAATTTTGAGCCTCTCACCTTGTGTGTTCTCTTCTAGGATTTGTGTGAGTGTGTGTGTGCTTGCAAGAGCTCAAGCTCCTATATCTTTTCATGGTATCAGAGCTTGGTTCATGCTAAGAACTGAGCAGCAAGCAAGAGAAACACAGGAAGCGGTACGAGGATAAGAGCTTCATCTACTCTTCCCCCTTTGTCTTGGCTACTACATCCTTTGTCGTCGGGAGCTCTTCTCGGGAGGCACCGGCAAACGAACTCCAATTGAGGAGCTTTCTTTGCGGGAGCAAAGCTACAAGGAAACTATAATTTTTCAAGCCAAAAATGTGTTTCTGGCACATCTAGACCTTCGCTTTTCAGTTCACATGCATTCACGAGACGAGCATTGCAGGTAAGTTTTGATTCTCTACAAAACTCTATTTTTGGGAACTGCAGGAAGGGAGATTGGTTATGCAGACACTGTGTGTACTCCAAAGAGGTCTCAAAGTTTCCATTGGGTGTATGTATGCAAATTGAGATCACTGGTTGTGACAGTTTGGGTGCAGTGTAGTACCGCTGTAAAGAATACAACAGTTTGTGCAGGTCAAACAAGAGTGCTGTTTTTGGTAAATTTGTGTTGCAGACAAGATGTCAAATCATGGAATAAACTAGATTGCTCTGCAGAGAAGCTTGACAAGAACAACTTCCATGCTTGCAGGTTTAGATTGACCAATTTATTGATGGGAAAAGGTTATTGGGACTACATTGAGGTGAACATGAGGAGGCACCGGAGATACCAAAGATTAACCCAACTGTTGTAGATGTAAAAGAGTTTAAGGATTGGAATCAAGGAGCAAGGAAAGTCATGTATTGGCTTTCTATTTAGTATACAGTACACCATGATTGGGTATATACAGGATGCCAAGTCACCTAAGGAGGTATGGGACACCTTGGTAAAGCTATATGAAACTAACACCAAGGCATGAAAAATCCAATTGAAGAATGAGCTTCATACTGTGGAGAAGAAGAATATGTCTGTGAATGATTATGCCTTGAAGATATTTATGTTGATGATGATGATAAGGTGGAAGTGTGTCTATGTGGTCTCAGGCCACAATACAAGGCATTCAAGATGTCTATTCTTCAGACTTGGGAGAACATTCCCAACTTCATAGATTTGGTGTCAATAATGATCATTGAAGAGAATAACTTGGGTGAAGATCAACAGTCTTCACAAAACAAAAACAGTTTAGAGCAGCAAGCTTTCTACACAAGTTCAGGTAGGAAGAGGTAGAGGTCATGGGCATGGCCAACGTGGTGGCCGAATAGGTAATCAGAATTATGGTTAACAGTAGCTACAGTTCCAAGATTCGCAAACAACAACACACAGGTGGAAGAGGCCAATTTAGAGGCAGGGGGAGCCAACGAGGTCGTGGTAATTGGCAAAGATAGCATAATGATACATGAGGCTATTTTTATTGTGGTAAGCCTAGGCATGTGTAAGCAGATTGTTATAAGAAGCAGAGTGACATGCGAAATGGAAAAGTGCAACAAAACAACTATGCATCCTCTAGCAGAAATAATGAGGATAATGAGAGGTTGTTTATTATGCAACATGTGGTTAATGCTGTGTCTGGAAATGATGTAACAGTATGTAAGGATGACGTATGGTATGTTGATTTAGGTGCTTCGAACCACATAACAAGTCATGGTGAGTGGTTCAAGAAAATAAAGAGTCTTGAAAGACCAGGTTTTGTTGAAACAGGGAATACACTTCTCATCCGATTTCCCATGTTGGAGATTTGCCAAAGTGAGTGCTGTAATGTCTGCAAATGGTTGAGGAGTTGTTACAGATACACACATTTGGCATAAGAGAATTGGGCATGTAAATGTGCCAAGAATGAAGTCTATGCACACTAAACAAATTGTGACAGGGCTGCCTAAGTTTAAAGTTGAAGGTATGCAGAAAGTTTGTGAAGCATGTCAATTCGGAAAGCAAACAAAACATGTATTTCCACATGATAGAAATGTGAGCAAGAACGTACTAGATGTTGTGTATTCAGATGTATAGGGTCCTGCGAAGACTATGTCTATGGGTGGCTGTAGGTACTACATAACATTCATTGATGACCATACGAGGAAAGTGTGGGTGTACTTCATGAAGGAGAAGAGTGAAGTGTTCACTCATTTTCAGAATTTCAGAGTTGTGGGCTGAAAAACAGACAGGAAAGCCTGTGAAGTGCCTTAGGTCAGATGGAGGGGGAGAATACTTCTCCAATGAATTCTTCCAAAAGAATGGCATTCAGAGATAATTTACATGTAGATACACTCCACAGCACAATGGAGTTGGCTGAGCAAAAAAATAGGCACATTGCAGAGATAGTACGAGCATTGATGGTAGAGAAGAATATGCCACATAGCTATTGGGCTGAGGCTGTGTCTACAATAGTTTATATCATGAAGAGGACTCCCACTGCAGCCATACATGATGCAACACCAGAGGAGAAGTTTACTGGCAAGAAACTTGATTTGTCTCACTTGAAAGTTTTTGGATGTATTACATATGTGCATGTGCCAGATGAGCTGCGTACTAAGCTGGATCCAAAAGTAGAAAAATGTGTGTTTATTGGGTATTCCCTTGAGCAAAAGGGATATAGATGTTATAATCCTACTACACACATGAATTGAGGGTAAGCAGGGATGTTGTATTTGAGATGAGTAGCTGGTATGCTGCTGAAAAAGATGTTGGTGGGGCTAATGTAAGTGGAAATGTGGTTGCACAAAATGAAAGTCAGCAATCACAGTCATTGGGTCTAGCTACCACCTCCAGTTGTCCTCTTCAGTTCAACACCAACCTCAAACACCTCTGAACATATACCTTAAATCTCTCTTCACCTCAACTGACCAAATTCTCCTCTAGATATGCTGACATAAAACTCTCTGATTCTGCCTCCAAACTCCACTTCTACTTCCCTAGTCAAAAATTTATCCTCCAGGGTCTTCTACTTTCCTCCAACTTCAACTGACCCTATATTCTCAACCCCAGGACCTTCTTGGTCCCTCTGCCGACCGTCTTCTGACCCTTCTTTGACCTTCACTCCCTAATGACTACATGAGCAGTCTAAAGCAGAACTGGCTAACTCAAAAGCCCTGTCTGACATAGAAATATTCTCCAAATGTCCTCATACATCCATAGGCCCTCTAGAACCTCTAAAATTGAAGAGATATCACATTATAGGCTCCCTTCTGACCCTTCTCTGACCTTCACTCCCTAATGACTGCATGAGCAGTCTAAAGTAGAACTGGCTAACTCAAAAGCCCTGTCTGACATAGAAATCTTCTCCAAATGTCCTCATACATCCATAGGCCCTCTAGAACCTCTAAAATTGAAGATATATCACATTATAGGCTCCACTGACTACAGTTGACACGGTTGCCTCAAAAGTGGCTATCCTCTTGAGGCCCACTAATCTGACTCAGCTGACTCCAGTTTCCTTTCTTCTGTGTCAGCTGACACCTCTAGAGAAACCAAGTAATCAAACCAAGCAAGGTCCATCACAAAGGACACTCAACTAACACCAGCTGCTCATAGTTGACTCTGGATATACACATAGCCCACTATCCCATTTGACTGTTGTTAGCAGAGCTGACTACTCTAACTGTCAAAACTGAGACCCACAAACACTTTCCCTAGACTCTGGTAAGGCAATGCAAGGTCCCTACATCCTCAACTGGATGACACTGGAGCTCAGCTAACTCTCAGCTGATTCTGTATCCTATCTCATCTAATTCTAACTCAGAATCAGATTCTTAGTTGTTAGACACACACACTTAGGAGCTTCATCTCCACAAACTCAAACAGAACCACATATTCAAACAACTAAAACTCCAAACAAAGGATATCACAAACCAAACTCTCTCTACTTAGATACACAAAAACATCTTCAAGGTCTCAATAGCCCTGAGACGACATGGGCACTAAGAAAAGAAGAATACATAGTGAACTCAAGGATCCCCTCAGGTAGATCCATGCAACGACGATGATTCTTCACAGTATAAGCTTCAACAGCGTCAATTGGAGAGAAAATGAAGTGGGTCAAGTATCTAACAGAGAAGTTGGTCTAAGAACCCTGACACACACCCCTTGGACAATTCTCCAAACTCCAACTCCCTGATCTAATCCACGAACATTTCCTCTTACATGGCACTCGCCTTCACTATAAACTTGAACAAAACTACACGTTCACTAGCCTACAACTATTGACAGAAAATGGAACTGCAATACTCCACTCCACTACAGTCTCTGACTCACCCTCTTCTCAAGTGGTAATTCAAACCACTAGTCCTTGGAGAATCCCTTCAAAAGATCTCAATTGTGCCTCTTGAACCCGCATCGCCACCTTCGTTTCTTCGGGATAGATGTGCCACCCGTCTTCCATGATCGACCACACCATTTCTGTTTTGATTTAACACACTTGCACTTTCACCCTTGGCTGCCACATGCCTTTTGACACCTTGAGATCCATTTTGCACCATCTTTTGTATACTCCATTTGTCTACACATCATCTTTAGGAGGGACTCATTTTTCTCCTCACATATAGCCAACTCCCCTCCTCGAGTGAAAACATTCATGTTTTGACTATCTTCTTTCTGCTTCAAACCACTCTCTTCCACAAACACTCTATACATCTCTATATATGGTAACAAGCAAGAATCATCCCGCATCTCATTATTCTCCAGGGTGAAATGGGTACAAAATCCTTTTCCACAGCCATCCAACTGCACTTAATCAGCCACCTGGGTCAAAAACCAGCATACTATCCTCAGACATCCCCTTAGCCTTTCCCCTATCAAAGGGCTACAGCATCCACCATGCACATTTACTATCTAGCCATCTCCCTTCCTCTTCACACTTGTCAGTTCTGAGCTCACACATCTCAAAACACTTTATAGCTCCCTTCCCCTTCATCACGCCTACACACACATTTCTATTCACCACATCATTAAGCTCAAATTTTGCAACATCCTAAACACTACCCTCCAAACCTCTCAAATCAAATACCTGTTGCACCTCTTCGTCAGCATCCATAACCTCCTTATCCCACAATTTTCTCACATTATCCAAGACTTCATCATCATTTACATACATTCCAAAATTCACCTCGGCATCAGCATGTCGCGCCATCATCTAAACCCTCGAGTTCTTCAAACAAAACACAGACACCTTCCAAGGCATCACTCAACAAAACATCCTTATTCTTATCGATGCTACTGTCCATATATTTAGGCATATATGCCTGTATATATTCAAGCATCCTTATTCTTATCCACACTACTGTCCATATATTCAGTCATATATGTAGAAATCCATGGATCAAGCTCTTCCACTAGCAAAACATCTATCTAAGCAAGCCTAATCCTACACTAATTAAACTAAGGTGGATGTAATCTAAGTTTACACATGATGATGAGTGTGTGCAATAGACTCAAGAACAATTAGGTTACAAGATTAAGACTTGTACTCATAATAGGCTTGAGATGTGTGCAAGTGATATGATTTCATTGCTTGAAATGGCCCCCTTTTATATGACAAGGTACACCCTTGGGCTTGTATAACAATCTGGGATAAATCCCTTTGCTCATGTGGCTTCATGCTATGCTTCGCACGTTCTTGGCTACTCATCTCACTCCCTCCGTACCTCTTCCTTGTGCTCTATAGCACCACAATTCTCAAACATCCCCCCCTTTGTGCCATATCTCTGAGCTACTCAAGGTGGTCGGATGCGAGGTTAACAACATTCATTACCCCCTGGGTGCTAAACTGGCTACTCTCAGGTGGTCGGATATGAGTTACAACAATCATTACCCCTCCTAGATGCTCAACTAGCTACTCTTAGGTGGTTGGGTAGATTTACAATTGCATCACTTCCCCTAGCTGCTCTCTAGCTACTCATAGGTCGTCAAGTGTGCACAAAACAATACAACAATCAAGATGATAAGTGTGAGAAAGAAGAGATGAGAGAAGAGACAATGTACTCAAGAACTCATCAATGAACAACTAGCCAACTTGATTAGAAATGAACTACAATGCCTCATATATATAGGAAAGTTCCTCCACCCAAAAATGTGTGTAAGTAGAAAAATGGAAATGAATGCTATAAATCCCAAAAATGCCTAGAGGCTAAAGAGTGTGCCACTAGCGTGACACCATTTGAAGATGACACCTATCCAACACCTCTTCAGGTCCAGATGGGAGGACCAACACCAACGCGCTGAAGAAGATAATCCAAGGTAGGTCGAGAAAGAGTCTTAGTAGTAAACAAATCAGCAACATTATCTTTGGTAGGACAATCCTCAAGCCGAATGATGCGACCTTCAGAAATCCAATCACGAACAAAATGAAAATGAACATCAATGTGTTTGGATCGTCCTCGAATAACTGGATTTTTGGCTAAAGCAATAGCACTTTGTGAATCTGAGTAGATGAGTGTCGGAGTAGATGAACATCCAAGGTGATTCAGAATTTGCTGAAGCCAAAGTGCTTCAGAAGTGGCATCAAGATATGACTTGTACTCTGCTTCTATAGATGAAGAAGAAGTAATTCGCTGCTTTTGACATTTCCAAGAAACAAGTCCTTTACCAAGCATAAAATAATAGCCTGACATGGAACGCCTAGTATCAATACACCCTACCCAATCAGAATCTGAGTAACCAATAAGTGTATCTCCACCTGCATAAGAAATGCCATACTCAAGAGTTCCATGAAGATATCGAAGAACCCTCAAAGCTGCCTGCCAATGAGATCGACGAGGTTGTGAAGAGAATTGGCTGAGAATACTCATAGCATAAGAGAGATCTGGCCGAGTGTTAACCAAATAAAGTAGAGAACCAATAAGTTGGCGATACTCTGTAGAATCAACCTCAAGGGAATCATCATCTTTGGATAATTTTGAATTAGGATCCATGGGACAAGTGAGTGATGCACAATCATGCATGCCATATTTCTCAAGCAACCTTAAAGTATACTTCTTTTGACAAAGAAAGATGCTAGAAGCAAATTGCCACACTTTTAAACCAAGAAAATAGTGGAGTAGTCCAAGATCAGTCATGGCAAATGATGTGAGTTGAGTTTGAACCCATTTGAGTAGGTCCAAATTAGAGCCAGTGAGTGTCAATCCACATAAAGCACAAGAATGCATATATCATCATCCACAATAAGCATATAATACTTGGATCCACCAAGCAATTGTACTTCCATAGGTCCTGCAAGATCAGCATGAATAAGCTCAAGTATGCATGTGGCCCTATGAGTAGCCTCCTCTGGAAAAGAAGCCCGATGTTGCTTTCCTTGAGCACAAGAAGAACAAATGTGATGGCGAGGTTTCTGAAGCTTTGATAGACCTGTAACCATGTCATGTGAGACAAGATGTTGCAAAGTAGCAAGAGGAACATGACCAAAGCGGAAATGCCATAGATCACTATCTTCATTAGAAACAAGTGCTTTAGGAGAAGCAAATAATTGATGAAGATGAGACTCCTGTGGTGGCAACTGTGCTGTAAAAGAGCTTATATGATAAAGCCCAGCATTTTGATAACCATGTGCCACACAAGAAAGTGACTGTCTATCAATGATTTCAATCACTTCATCATCAAAGTAAATCCCAAGACCTTTAGAAGTAGCCTTAGAGATAGAAAATAAGTTGGCAGACATCTTAGGCACATGCAAAACATCATGTAAGATAGCATCTCCAAAAGAAACATCACCAATACCAACCACAGGGAGAGAGGAAGCATCACCAATGTGTACTGATGAAGAGATAGACTTATAGTTTTCTAATAAGGAAGAACTATTCTTCATGTGAGAGGTAGCACCACTGTCGGCAATCCACTCATCCACAGTATGCGTATCAAGATCTTTGATTACCACAAGTGATGTGTCACATGAAGAAGTAGAAGATATAGCAACATATGCAATCTTGGCGTTACCATCTTCCGTCTTGTCTTTGTTTTTATCGTGAGAAGATGTTGATGTAGAAGAACCCTTAGATTTGGATTCAAGTTCAGCTTTTACCTTCTTGGATGCCGCCTTCTTAGCAAAACAACAATCCTCCATATGGCCACTACGACCATAGAAAGTACACTCCTTGGAAGAATCCTTTGATTTGTCCTTGTCGCCTTTGGTTGAAGAATCTTTAGCATTGGAATTGGAGCCTTTGCGTTGATCATTCCCCTTGCCTTTGCCTTTGCCCTTGCCTTGGCTTAAAAAAGCCGAGTCTTTTTTGTTTTGCTTGCGACGAGTAAGGCACTTATCACATGAAGAAGATCCATAGTCTCTTCAAAGGAAGGGAAAGGAACTCAAAGAAAGATGTTATCTTTGAACGATTCAAAAGAAGAAGGCAATTTACCAAGTAGCTTGTGGACCGGATTGCTTACCAATGTACCAAACTCTTCAAGTTGCCGCTTGATTCGATTGAATTCTCCAAGCTTCTCCACTATGTTGTCGGATTCGGAGATAGAAAGCTTATCCAAATCTTCTTCCAACTTAGCCATCTTAACCGTTGAAAGTCTTCCATATTGCATTTGTATAGAGTGCCATAATTGTTGAGCCGTACTCCTTGTAGAAAGAAATTGAGACACAACCGATGTAGACATGCCATGCACAAGTAAAGCTTTGGCCCGTGCATCCATATAGGTTTGATATTGAGAAGGCACCATATGAGGAGAAGTGATTATAGACCACACCCCGACGCTTTCCAAAAGAAGTTGCATAAACAAGGACCAAGTGTGGTAGTTGTTTGGGGTAAGCTTTTATGAATCGGAAAGACTTGGAAGGCTCAAAGATTGAGTGAATGGGTTAAAGGGCTGATATGATTGAGTGGGGAGAGGAGTAGTAGTGGAAGTAGGAGGAATCATAGTAGATGAAGTTGCCATAAAAGGCATAGATAATGTAGGGGGATATACCATAGAGGGCATAGAAGTATGTGGATAGGAAGGCATAAAGGACAAAGAAGAAAGAGAGAAAATATCCGTAGAAGGTAATGGATATGACGGAAAAGAGAAAGTAGAAGCACCTACCGAAGAAGGAATTGCACCAACTTCCGTTGTAGTAGTTGCTGGTCCAACCTTCGTAGGAGATGTAGGATCCATAGTATCTTCAAGTTTGCCTTTGTCTTTTGGAGTAGAGGACTTCCGAGATCCCATAGGGAGAGGAGGGTGGGAAAACACAAGGGAAGAAGTGTCGTACCTCCAAAAACGCAGCCAATAGATGGGCTGTCCACCAAGGAAGTATCTCCAAAATATGCACAAAGATAGTGCAAAAAAGCAGCCACAAAACGCAGCCACTATATGAACCAATAGACTCCGTAGAAACCACCAAAAGGGGGCTGAGAATGTAGCCTTAGGTAGAAGGAGTATGGAGGAGTTGATTGTCCACAAAAACACAAACACAAAGTGTGTAGCAAAGTGGAATTTTCAGCCGGTAGAAAGGTGTAGAAAAGAGGATGAATATGTACCTCAAAACACTATGAAGAGGGCTGAAGTTGATGATGAAAATGCAGCCCCAAGAAATCTCTCCACAAGAAGCCTCCAAAAAAAACGCTACTGCATGTAGGGAAAACTAGTTGGCAATGTTTTCACCGCAAGTAGAGTTGTAGGACTCGGTTTGAAGTGCTTTAAAAACACACTTGTAGAGGATGGTAAGGGGCTGGTTTGAAGCCTCTTGCATCATTGAATGAGTGCAAGGATAATGAGTAAGGGCTTCTACAAAAAACGCGAGCAGAAATTCTACATGCAGGCAGTCTGCGAGACGAAGAATAACTCAAAAACGGTGAGGAATTTGCGAAAACTTTTTTTTGCAAAGTTGTAGACCACGATGATTCCAGTAGGTCACATGGGCACAATCCTCAAAAACACAATCGTTTAGCAAAAATCCAAAGAATGAAAAACGCAATCGAAAGCGGGGTTGTTGAAGAGGACTAGAGGTAGAGAGGAAGAAGCATAAGGAGGCTCTATGTGTGCCACCACCTTGCTCTGATACCATGTGAAAAGAAGAGATGAGAGAAGAGACAATGTACTCAAGAACTCATCAATGAACCACTAGCCAACTTGATTAGAAATGAACTACAATGCCTCATATATATAGGAAAGTTCCTCCACCCTTTCCTCCACCCAAAAATGTGTGTAAATAGGAAAAAATGATGTGGCTTTTGAGAAGTGGGGAATAGATGTAATAGGGCCTCTTCTAGAAACTAGAAGTAGAAAGTTTTACATCATTCACTGCAGTGGACGTTTAGGTAAACTAGCAATGCTATTGCACAATAGGTTTGTAGGTTTGTGTATGAAATGATTTACTATAGGTTTTGTGTTCCTTTGAAACTCGCCAATGACCAAGGGAGGGAGTTCAGTGCTGATTTAGTCAAGGATATGACCAAGAAATTGGGAATTAATGCAATGGACTGGTTGAAAGCTTTAATGGAGTTCTGCAGAGGTTGTTATTAAAACTAGTGGAAGATCACCCCAGTGATTAGGATATGTACCTAAACAGATCAATATCGGCATCTAGGGTGTCTGAGAAGAATGCAACTGGGTATACCCCATATCACTTGGTGTATGGAGAAGACTGTGTGTTGCCAGTGAATGTGATGCTGCCATCACTTGATTTTTTGTTTACAACATAACATGACCCAAGAAGAGCAATAGAAAAAGAGGTTGACCAGTTTATGTTCTTTACTATTGGACAAAGAGGAAGCAATTAAATGGTATGAAATGGTCAGTCACACAAGAGAATTGAAACTTTTAATGATAAGTTGGGAGCAAAGACCTCAAGAAGGGAATGTTGGTCCTCAAATAATGCTCTGGGTACTACATTTCAAACCAAATTCAAAGTCAGATGGGAGGGATATTTTATTATACATGAAGTTTTTCCTAATGGATCTTATTAGTTTGCAAGACTTGGGAGGTCAGATGCATGCTATTAGAGTGAATGGCCTGAGATTAAGGCCATATCATATCAGGGTTATGTGAAAGTAGAAAACAGAGTGTGAAACACTTGAAAGTGTTTCACTAGAGGGTTGGAGCAATATGTGAGAAGATCCTAGAGCTCAAAACAAACATGAAATAGAGGAACATCTAATGTATATAAGGAGGATGACATGGATCCTAAGTGGCAAGAAAACAATGTGGCGAATGAGCAGATAAGAGCAGGTTTACAAAACCAAAATAGAAGGAGCATGGAAAAACAAGGGAGCCGGCGCAATTGTTCCACCAGAAGGCGGTGAGGTGGCAATGGGAAAAAGTGAGTATCGAGATAATTTATAAGGGATAGACAAGTAGATAGGGAGGAGAAGCAAGGGAGCAAGGGTGAGTGAAGTGTGAAGTATCTACAGTGAAGGTACTTCTAGTTTTTGAAAGCTACAGAAGTAAGTGCAATGCAATTGAGGTGAAATTGGGTAAATCAAAGAGCAGAGAAGGCACTAAAGTCCAAAGAATCAGCTAGGCGATGTGTCCTCGGTGATTTCTATGAGGTGACTCTGTTAGAGACATGGTTTTGTCCAAATTCATGTTCAATTGTTGTTGCTACTATCAATCAGCTAAGTGCTGAATTGAGTATGTTTAGGGAAGACCTACAGTTTGTGATATTGTAAATTCACTCTACTTTGAATATTCCCTAGAACCTACCTATGAAAAACCCTAAGTTTTTAAGTGTGTTCTTCTTATATGTTTGGACTCATTGTCTGAGGGGTGCTAAGACAGTCTGTCTTTGTTTTCGTGAAGAAAGCCTAGTGTTCAAAGCTTGTATCTATATCGTGATTGATGATAATTCATGATTTGGAGCTTGGTTTGAGTTGTTTAAATTGTCGTTGTTAAGATAGAGCAACTATAAAGGTATGTCTGACGACCTGAGAGTTAGAGCTATCTCATAGTTGAAGTAGTCATCTTCTGTTGAGAGAATACAGTAGAATAGGATCAGCTCTACTACAGGCAGTTGTGTGTCTAGAGGGTTAGCTAATGAGGTAAAAGGGTTGTTTTAATCTTTTTGGATTCAAGGGAAATTATATTGAGTTGAGTCTAATAGTCAGAAGCCTGACAACAGAAGTCAGAGACAGGTTTTGGAAAACTTGTCATTCTGGATTAGCTATGAGTTCATTATGATCAGTTAGATGTCTATAGAGTTGTATCTTTGTGTGGTATAAGTGTTTTAAGGGTTTAGAGGTGTTAGAGGACTCAGAGCTAAGAAAGTCTGCTCCAATTGAGCAGACAGCAATCAGCCAATTAGATTAGTCTCAATAGTAAGTCGGTTGAGGACATCAAAATGCCTTTGGTACCATTTCTTTATGAAATTAGGATAGCGTAAGGGTTAGGAGGATTCGACAGACATAAAAGATAAAGTTCCTAATCCAGGTAAAGTTTCTGAGTCGAACGGTTCTACCTCCGAAAGAAAAATTGGTAACAATCAAGACCATTTTGATTAATGTTGGCAGAGGGTCCACAGAGCATAAGGGGATGTTTAGCATAGCTCTAGGGTTGAGAGATTAATGCTAGCTGGACCAAGAGGACAAAAAGAGAGCAAGGAGGATGCATATCGGGATTTGATTCTACGTCACATCATCCGAGGCAGTTAGAGCAGACTAGTGTCAACAAGTCATCAGCAAAGGTGAACTAATAGGTTCTAAGAAGTTTAGGGTCAAGTGTTTATAGTTGGTTGTCACTTAAGGACACTCTGGAGGTCAGGCGCACGTGTTTCTATCTGGAATATCTGTTGCAGGAATCTATTCTAAACTACAATTAGAATTTGATCATTTCTGAGCCAGACTTCTGAGGCAGTTTTCAAGTAGTTTTTCTGTTCAACGGGGAGGTCAGAAGAGGGTCAGCCAAATGTTTGATAAGCCCCTAGGGTTGTGACTATAGGGTTAGCTGAAGCTGGAGGAGGATAGTAGATGATCCAGGAGGACTCATTTTGGACTGGAGACAAAAGAAGGATTTCAGAGGTAATTTTTTGTCATTTTTGTATCAACTAAGGTGAATTTAGGTCAGCAAAGGAGTGCTGACAAGTGCTATCGAGCTCTGAAGCAAGGTTTTGAAGTGTGCTAATGTTGACGGATAATTTTTTGCATCGGGTCATCATCATCAGCTAGTGTCTGCTTCAAGAGACAATCAATATTTAGTTTATTTGCGTCAATTGGGAGAGATTCAGGGCATTTAGGTTAAAGATCAGAAGTCTTGGTGGTTTGATTGACCTGGGAGGACAGTTGGAGATAATTGTGGATTAAAGGGGTAAAGGTGCTCATTTGTGTCAACCGGAGGTGAGGTTAGAGTCTAAGCTAATTGGTGCCTTTTGAGCGGGGATCCTAGTGTCCCCAAGTTCTGATCCTTATACGTTTTCTTCTTGTGTGTCTGCTAGTGGTGTTATAGAGGCCATCATCCAACCACTACACAACACATTTTGGGAGGGAATCCTTTTAGGTAATCCTCGTCACTTACGTACTTTCCCCACAATAGTGTTGGTGGTGTTATTGCATCTGTGCCAACACACATGCTACCACAATCCATCCCTCCTAATATATTATCACTTAGATCCCCAATATCTTTTCCTATCGATCCCTTATCTTTCTCTCCATCCCTCTCTCTCTCTCTCTAATAATTTCATATGCTCTCTCTAAACCACTTTCTATGTCATTTTTTGTAAGATGACATGGAGGACACGATTCACTTGGTTCTTTAACCATGTGAGGCTATGGTGGTAAGTCACAAATTGAAGAGTTACGATGTCTCATTCCAAACGGCATGCAGAACTTACAAGCATTAATGATGATCTAGAAGATATAGAGTACCAACTTGAAGCCAAGTTACAAGAAGAGGCAATACACATATATGACGCAATGGAGGAGATGATAGAGGCATTTGTGCCACAGCCAAGGATTGTGATATAATAGATCATGCTCTCACAAAAGAAGTAAAAACACCTTTGTATGAGAATGCTCGAGTGCCAAAGCTAAATGTGTGCCTTTCCTCAACCTCCAAATCAATATATGCTTGGAACGATGCTAATGTCATGGGATTGTTTGGGTATAAATGATGGGCCTCTATCTAACCCCATTCTATTCCAGCCATCTAATCTATATATGCCATGTAATTATTTTAATGCAATAGTAATGTCTATCTAACCTATCTATCCTTATACATTATACAGGTTATTGAAGTTAACTATACTACTAGAGGGGAATGTGATGTCACAAATTAGTGATGATGCCAAGAAAATACTTGTTTAAATACAATAGTTATGTCTATCTAACCTATTTATCCTTATACATTATAGGTTATTGAAGTTGACCATACTACTAAAGGGGAATGTTGTGCCGCAAAGTAATGATGATGCCAAGAAAATACTTGTACATGTAGGCATGGGTTATAATTACATACACGCATGCCTAAATGATTGTGTCCTTTTTCGATGTAAGTTCAGTGACCTCACAAATTGTCCAAATTATGATGCGAGTAGATATCGACAAGACCTAATGGGCACAACCATCCCAACCAAGTATTGAGGCACTTCTCAGTTATCCCAAGGATTTAACATATGTTTAATTCTAAGTCCATTGCCCAACTTATGACATGGAATTCCACTCATCGATCCTTATATGGTATCTTATGCACTCCTTCAGATTCTATAACATGGAAGCGTATCGAGGAGCTTTGGCCCAAATTCAAATAGGATCCTTGTCACCTTTGCATACGTCTAAGTCCATTGCCCAACTTATGAATGGAATTCCACTCATCGATCCTTATATGGTATCTTATGCACTCCTTTAGATTATATAACATGGAAGCGTATCGAGGAGCTTTGGCCCGAATTCAAATAGGATCCTTGTCACCTTTGCATACGTCTTGCAATGGATGGTGTGAACCCATTTGGCTTATGTTCCACCACGTGGAGAATGTGACTCGTAGTACTAGTCAACTATAACCTCCCCCCATGGTTAATAATAAAAAAGGGGCATCTCTTATTAGCTCTACTCGTTTTAAGAAAGTACAAAGTGAAAAACATGGACATGTTTCTAGCACCATTGTTGAAGACTTAAAAAGGTTATGGTAAGGAATTCTAATCTAGGACATGTCCAAGCAGCGGGATAATAGATCGTTTATCATTAACACTAGTTTGGTAGCTCAGTAAGATATAAATATGTCTTTTTAGGGGTCTTGTAAAAAATTCATATCTTGTGAATGGGACTGGTATTTTAGCATTAGTCTTGTAAGGCATGCCTTAATGAATGTGGCAAACTGTAGAAAATTATTAAAATGATAAAAATAACCTTAAATATAATTAATAAATCACCATAAGTAAAGGTGTATCCAGCACTATAATCTAAACAGGTTACGAATTTATAAAGTAGGTTTCTACATGCAAGTAAAAATGATCTCGACTCATTATAAATTTCTCCTAAACCTTACATAGTATTTAAGAGATGAGAGGTAGTTTTTTATGGCAAAAAAATATTTCATTAATAATTAGTTCAATTAATTTTACTTCTTAGAATCTCTTTTTAGTTGTTGAGTCTTTGACACCCAAAATATGATAATAGTGTGAGCTTATATGGTGATTTACTTAAGTTATACTAATAAAGTAATCACTCAAGAATACATATCTAGACATTTCAATTTAGTAAATCAATGTCTTCAATAAAGTAATCAGTCAAGAATACATATCTAGACATTTCAGTTTAGTTAGAAAACAAGGTGATGGTCACAACTTTTAAAACTACATTGATAACAAAATAGCGTATATAAACCCTTGTTTATATTTAGATTTTCTAGTGAGAAACTTATGAAAATAGTGTTGATTATTATATAAAATGATTAGATATTCCACTTAAAACCTTATGAGATGATTAAAGACTGCATCATGAAGTAGTCTCTTATTCTATAGTACATTGATATATAAACCCTTGTTTATATTTAGATTTTCTAGTGAGAAACTTATGAAAATAGTGTTGATTATTATATAAAATGATTAGATATTCCACTTAAAACCTTATGAGATGATTAAAGACTGCATCATGAAGTAGTCTCTTATTCTATAGTAATGATTAGATATTCCACTTAAAACCTTATGAGATGATTAAAGACTGCATCATGAAGTAGTCTCTTATTCTATAGTAATGAATATGGTTCAAAATTTATAAACTTTCATCTAAAACAAAGTGCCTAAAAGAATAGGTGTATATGTGATTGGCTCTCACAAAATGCACCGACAAAGCATAACATTATACAGAACATGTGTGCAAGATTTGGTCCTAGTCTATGATTGTTTGATTGGCTATAAAAATCCTCAAAGTTAATTTTTTTAAAGACAGCTAAATATCTTAAAATTTTCATTAAGACCTAAATTTTGAAGTCTGAATTGATTTTTGAGCTTAAGATGAATTGTATTACACCATATATATGTTTGTGAAGCAATGCACATCCAAAAACTTTGGAAAGCAATGAGAAATTGGCTAATTGCAGCCTTTGATCCAAATATAGTCCAAACAATTCTCCATTTGGCCTATGAATTCTTATGAAATTGAAAAACCTAAAGGTAGCCATTGTAATCCCAAAAAATCTCAATTTTTCTTCACTATGTACCTGATGATATGAAAAAGAAAACCTTTGATATTCACTATCCATGTATTCTAAATAATTCCATAAAGTTGGTCAGTAAAATATGTCATGTGTTCTAAATATGTCATGATATGAAAAAAGGAAACCTTTGATTTTCACTATCCATGTGTTCTAAATAATTCCATAATGAGGACATAAATATGTCCACATACACTTTTCTATCCTATTATCAAACTAGTGTTAAGGGCTTACTTACGTGGAAAATGCATGACTTTCCAGGCTACGAAGAGTGCTCAAGTATAAATTTTAAATAACCCTTCCTTAGATGTTAAACAAACCAAGTCTTTCATATGTAGTTACTTAATGAGTAATTCTTTGAGGTTTGTAGGTCTAGTCATGAGTGTATATCATGCATGCCCCATATGTGGTCCTGGTTTGGATGCGCAAAGGTCCACCTCCCTCAAAGAATTACTTAATGAGTAATTTTTTGAGGTTTGTAGGTCTAGTCATGAGTGTATATCATGCATGCCCCATATGTGGTCCTGGTTTGGATGCGCAAAGGTCCACCTCCCTCAAGAAGATGATTTACTAAGGCCACATTCAATATCTTCCTGACGATCATCCATTGTGGGAAGAGAATCTTGGGTGACCACCTAGACCAATGAAAGTAAGTTTGTGGCTGCTGTAAGCATGGAGAGAGGGCAAAAATGTTGAACCTAATGGGATGAACTCTCCATTTTTCAATAGCTTTTGCATTGGGATAATTTATAGATTAATCATCTACTCGGACCCTATACATATATTCAAAAATTTTGGGACCATATTTGGGACCATTTAAATAGAGTTAAAGATAAGAAGGGTGCTCGAGAAGAATTGGTTAAAGTAGAAAAATGGAAGAAATGTGACCACAATTGCAAGAAGATGATGGAAGAGTATCCACACCCATGGCCATGAAAACTCTTCAATGTGACAGAGAGATAATGTAGTGAGGATGTAGATGATAGGCTAGCATAGCTCATCACAATTATGGAACATTGCATTTTGCAACTCAATAAAAAAGCTCGCAATGCCACATGTTTAGAAAAATGCAAGGTAAGATCTTGACTAGAATAAGGATCTAACATTACAAAATATTACTCCTCTCTACATATCATTATTTGAAAAAAGGTAACTCCTCTCCACATATCATTATTAAAAAAAACTTAACTCACACCTTGTTAACGGGAGAGACTCAAGAAACGTTGTGTGGTGGCTAGGTGATGGCCTCTATACACCACCAGCATGCACACAAGAAAGAAAAGTAATGGGATCAAAACTAGGGGATACTGAAACCCCAGCTCCAAGGGCACCAACCCGACCCCATCCCTCTAGTTGACACTATGGGACACTTCTACAATCCTCAACACCCTCCCAACCTCCCTATCTGGTCTAGCTACCACCTCTAGTTGTCCTCTTCAATTCAACACCGACCTCAAACACCTCTAAACATATAACTTTAGTCTCTCTTCTGTATCCTATCTCATCTAATTCTGACTCAGAATTAGATTCTTAGTTGTTAGACACACACACTTAGGAGCTTCATCTCCACAAACTCAAACAGAACCACATCTTCAAACAACTAAAACTCCAAACAAAGGATATCATAAACCAAACTCTCTCTACTTAGATATACAAAAACATCTTCAAGGTCTCAATAGCCTTGAGACATGGGCACTAAGAAAAGAAGAATACATAGTGAACTCAAGGATCCCCTCAGGTAGATTGGGGCAACAATGATTCTTCACAGTATAAGCTTCAACAGCTTCAATTGGAGAGAAAATGAAGTGGGTCAAGTATCTAACAAAGAAGTTGGTCTAGTATCTAACAGAGAAGTTGGTCTAAGAACCCTGACACACACCCCTTGGACAATTCTCCAATCTCCAACTCCCTGATCTAATCCACGAACAATTCCTCTTACACAGCACTGGCCTTCACTATAAACTTGAACAAAACTACACGTTCACTAGCCTGCAACTATTGATAGAAAATGGAACTGCAGTACTCCACTCCACTATAGTCTCTGACTCACCCTCTTCTCAAGTGGTAATTCAAACCACTAGTCCTTGGAGAATCCCTTCAAAAGATCTCAATTGTGCCTCTTGAACCCACATCGCCGCCTTCGTTTCTTCTGGATAGATGCGCCACCCGTCTTCCATGATCGACCACACCGTTTCTATTTTGATTTAGTACACCTACACTTTCACCCTTGGTTGCCACATGCCTTTTGACACCTTGAGATCCATTTCACACCATCTTTTGTATACTCCATTTGTCTACACATAATCTTTAGGAGGGACTCATTTTTCTCCTCACATATAGCCAACTCCCCTGGAGTGAAAACATTCATGGTTTGACTATCTTCTTTCTGCTTCAAAAACCACTCTCTTCCACAAACACTCTATAGATCTCTATATACGGTAACAAGAATCATCCCGCATCTCATTATTCTCTAGGGTGAAATGGGTACAAAATCCTTTTCCTTATGTGCCTTTGATGCATTTAGTATGGATGCGATGTTGTATGCTATGGTCATCTCATGCACTTGCTCTTTAGATATGTTTAGGATTGTGCTTTGTGCATTCATGTTTTGCTTTGTGAGATGCTTGATTTGCCCGAGGATGTGTAACCCTTCCCCAATAAGCTTTCAAATGTTTGATGCCATAAGAGGGTCTTACCATGAGCTTGTGACAAGTCTTTATAGCAGTGTTTGTACTCTCTTACAAGGTTCAACTCTAATTTTTCGGGTGATGACTGATTACAAGATGATGCAAATGATAAGATGCAAGCTTATGTTCTAAAAATAAACTAAATGTAGCGAAATCCGCTCAAATTGAGCAATGCAAATGGATGTGATGAAGTTTTATGCAAGAGAGAGATTCTAACTATAGATTCACACCCTAATTTTCCAATTTTGAATTTTAATGGGCCTAATTTCTGTTGATAATACACTAATGATAGTGACTAGTGCTTAATCACAATGATTAAGAGAGCTAAAATTTGGAGCCTTCAATTGAGCATGAGGGAACAAGCATTGAAGGGGATTTTGTAATAACGTGTTTACCCTTGAAGAGGAACACTTCCCCAAGTAATAGATCTAGCTCAATATCTCATGAAATAGGCACACACAAGCGAATTTCGTTGATTGGTTTTTTTTAGCTTACAGCTAGTACATTGAATATCTTGATAAAATATTCAGGCTGTAGATAGGTCATACCATGCAGAAACCTCAATTGAAAGATCTTGCCCCAATTTTATGTAGGCAAGGAGAACCAACTTCTGGTATAGCCGGCGAGCTGCAGAGCAAAAATCAGCACAACTTGGTCGAATTTGGCGGAATGCTTGCTTGTAGGGCTTCACCTTGGAGAGATTGATATGCTCCTAGAATATCTTGGATAATGCTCAAGGGAATGAGAGGATTTCTTAGTTGCAAGTTCAGCCTCTTCCTTAACCTTGTGGATAAGATTTGTGTTTATAGCTCTAATGATGTAATTAGTGTTAATGAAGTGCTAAAGAGCTATGAAGGTAGCTGCATGGCTTGCCTTATGTCATCTCCCGAATCATAATTCTTCCAATAGATCTATCGGGGGTAGTGTGACCTCACTTGTCTTTGTCCTCTTACCATAAGACTTTATAAACTTGGCACATAGCAAGACATTGATGATCTTTTTGGCAGCTATGTTGCGCATATTAGTCTAGCTCAATTTCCTCTAAATTAGCTTTTACTTCTAGGTTTTCCAAGAAAAGGAGGCATTTGGTGAATGATATTGAAAAGAGACCTTGATTTTTGGTGTTGGTACATCTCTATTATTGATGATTGTGTCTACCACATTTCTAAGACAGGCCCAAGTGGGTGAGCTTCTGCACGCTATACCTTCTTCTTTCCCTTCTTTTTGGTTGGGGTTGGTTCCGAACTCTATAGAGGCTTTGGGCTCCAAGGATGCATAATTAGGGTCCTCATGTTTATGCATAGGAGGAGTCACCTGTAACTTTGAGAATTAGATGTGTCAACACTAAACTGGCTTATAGGGAGGCTCCTCAATTGTTTGCCCTCTTTTTTTTAGTGAGGTTAGTGGGTTAATGATACAAGGTGTTGTTAATGAAGTTTCTTGCATGATTTGTGGTACTCTAAATAGGCTTTTTTCCCATAAGTGTGAAAAACTAGATTGATTTCCCATGGTGGTTAAAAAGGTTAGCAGTTTGGAGCAAAATCAAGTTAGAATGGCTCATCTATTCAAATGGAGTTGAGATTTAGTACATGTGAACCATTTCTAAGATTGACGTGAAAAATCAGTATGGTTTTTTCTCATGGGGCATGAATATCTAAAACTGTTAGTACTTAAAGATAAAAAGGTGCTAGAATGATTCAATGAGTCATCTAAATATGAAATTTATATGTAACATGTCCTAAACAAAATTTTTGACATGAAAAATTAAAATGGCTTTTCACGATCATGAATATTGGAGATATTCATGCCAGAAAAGTTGTCTTTGTTAGGCAACTATGCTGTATATTAGAAATATATATTATGTTCATAATGAGATGATGTTAGTAGCACATGAAATGCTTAAGATTTTTTGGGTGAAAATGATGCATATTAGTAATATAGACTATGTACATGATGAGATAATGTCAGTAACACATGCAATGCTTAAGATTTTTAGGCATGAAAAACCAAGGTGGTTTTTCACATGTGATTTTCTAAAAGATAATCATAGCAATAAAAGATAATCACAAAAATAAAAACTAGGGTGATTTTCTAAAAGATAATCATTCCAAAAAAGTTAGTTATTTGGTATAAGATGATGTTAGTTAGAAGGATGCATGAGAGTTAGTGGAGGTGAAATGTATGATAAAAGATGACTTTCTAAAGTTCTCTTTTGGCATACAAAACTAGAACTAGTTTTTTCATGGCCGTGAATACTAGAGATATTCACACCAAAATTTTCTTCACCAAAAGCAATAACATGTATATAAGGATCCATTAGTAATATAGACTATGCACATGATGAGATAACGTCAGTAACACATGCAATGCTTAAGATTTTTAGGCATGAAAAACCAAGGTGGTTTTTCACATGTAATTTTTTAAATGATAATCATAGCAATAAAGATAATCATGCCAATAAAAACCAGGGTGATTTTCTAAAAGATAATCATGGCAAAAAAAAGTTAGTTATTTGGTATAAGATGATGTTAGTTAGAAAGATGCATGAGAGTTAGTTAGAAAGATGCATGAGAGTTAGTGGAGGTGAAATGTATGATAAAAGATGACTTTCTAAAATTCTCTTTTGGCATAAAAAACTAGAACTAGGTTTTTCATGGCCGTGAATACTAGAGATATGTACACTTTAATACCTCTCTCTCTCTCTCTCTCTCTCTCTCTCTCTCTCTCACACACACACACACACACACACACACACAACATTTTTTTGTGAACATGACTTCTACAAAAGGACCTTTCGCATGGCATTTAATGTCAACATGACTTCTAGAGAGGGCCTTTTGACATGGAGAGGTGGGTAAAATAGCCGGATGGTTAATGCAACACCCTCTTCTTCCTTGAGTGTGGGTACGATTCTAGTCCACCCTTTCCCCTAAATCTACAAGGGTGAAACCTCTCCCCCTCAATACACAAAGGGTACACAAAAAGGGGGTGAAAGAGTGTATTCTTCTCCTCCATTTTTCCCCTTTTTTGAAGAGACTTTAAGGGAAGAATTGGTATTATATCTTCAAGAATTTAATGTGGATGTACCAAATTCAAAGTATATGCTGGTGTCAATGGACACTAACAAGAGAGCTAGCACTAAAAATAATACTCATATATGGTGGGTTTTCTTGGAGCCTTGGTGGGTTATATGGTACCTTTGCCTTGAACACAGAACAAAGCTAACAAATTCCATTGTTATCCTAGGTGATCATGTTGGTGAATATGAACACAAAGAGAAAGAAACAAAGGTACATAAGAAATGAACTAGTACTTGACCCTCGAGCTCTGTAGCCTACGCACTACTCTCTTGGTACTACACTACTGCCATGTCGCACGTGGTTAGAGAGGACCTCTAAGACTTGCATGGAGTTAGTTATGGAATAATCATTAAATGAGAGTTAGTTATGCAAGTATTTATTATATAATATAATTATTAAAAATAAATTTTAGATTTTGTATATTAATGACACTATTTATAATGATTGAAGAATGTTTTTATGTTTGTCAGAATAATGATTATTTTTTTGAAACTGAGTATATATTTTTTTAAATTTTGTATATAATTTTTTTAAATTTGTATAGAATTAATGTTTAGATTTTGAATTCGTTGTCATTAGTTTCCAGTGTGTTTGTGAGCTAGTTTTTTTAGAGCTTGTGTGTTTGTGAGCTAGTTTTTTGAGAGCTTTTCTTGCCATGGAGAACACTTCTTTTCACATTTTTTAAGGAGGTTTGGAGAGTGATCCTATTGTTAGAACTGTACAAGGTCATTTTTATATTACTAAAGCTAATGATTTTGATGGAATATTATGTTCTTATTCTGGATTGAAAGTTTTTTCAATCAAACCATAAGATGATGGTGTAGATCATCTTATACTTATCTAGTCAGCTAGACCCGTGGAGAGAAACCATGTTATATCTTTGATAAAGATATAATAACAAAATACCTTGTTATTCCAATAATAGGAGAGTCAAGCAATACTACAACAAGCACCCCAAAAGAAGTCATTATTGATCTTACAATAGAAGATTCTCCCACAAATACACCACTATAGAAGAGTGTGGTTAAATACTTATTGTTTGAGGATTCTTATGCTGGTGTTCTTTGTAGAATTTTATTAGCAGGCACACATATTGAGAAAGTAGAAGACATTCCTCAAATCTATAATGGTAATGTAGCTTTTGAGTTGCCAAATGTACGTGATCCTTCAGCCTCTCTGATGCAAGCAATGGATCAAGCACATCATGGCCATTGTTGGGTGAAACCTGCAGAGAGTCATGTGAAGTTTCTTGGAGTTGTACAAAAGAGTTCCTGTGGATGCTTATTTGAGTACATTGTGCGGAAGCAGAACTATGAATGGCACACTGAATACAACATCATGGATTGGTAAGCTTAATATCTTGGCTTAATTTCAGTAAACTTTGATTCATAAGAGTATTTATTGGAACTTTGTAGTTTTTCACATATTAGGCAAGCTCACACAAAAACTTCCCTCTCCGGGCTTAACAACGGATGGATATGGATCACTAGCTTGTTTCTACTGCAAGAACAAACCTGTATATAGAAGAATGTGTGGTGCTACGGTGTACTATTTTATGCCTTGCTGACCCACATATGTCGAGATTGATGATACATCAAGGGAAACATTTGCATGAGGTGCAAAGGGGCACATCAAGGCAGGCATTTCAAAAGATATGAGAACTTGTGCAAGAGGCAGTTTCAAAGGTGGCTACAAGTGGTCCAAGGAAGATACAAATGGATATCACCAAACAACTCGTATATTGGATGCAGTTGTTAGAAAGCATACAAAGAATGAATCAAATATTAGCAACATGGAGTTGTCACTACTATTGGGACACATGCACCCCCTAATTCAATGTCAAAGGTAATGTTAATTCCATATTGATTTTAATTATTTTGTAATTCTTGTGAACTTAAAGTTTACATAGTTTATTAAGTTTTCCAATTCTCTTATAGATTAAGGAGGATGGTGCGTGCTTCTAGGATCAATAGTTCAGCGCAAGGAGCATAGTCAAGTATCCTAAAATTGAAGAGATAATGTGCTTTTGAGTTCTTCCATGGTAGTCGTTTTCCTGGGCAGACTTTGGATGAGTCAGAGTGGTGTTATGTGTTTAAAATGTCAACCACAGGGCCTACATCGGGTTTAGATCTAGTGAACCGTATACGCCAAACATGAGACGAGGATTTGAGGAAGGCTTGTGTTTTTTTTATCATGTTAGGCGTGTGGTGTAGGGATAGACAACAATGGCTGCACATGTATACAATCCAAGGTATAGTTTGGTCTTGTAAAGTTCTTAAAAATTTGATCTTGTTTTTAGTACTTTTCCAATTTTTTTCCAATTTTGTGTGATGGCATGAAGCCTGCAAGAGCTCATAACAATTGCAACTTGCAAAATGAAAGAGGAGGACATAGTGGCACAAGTGCTTTTATGGGAAATGATTAACAATGTTGTAGTTCAAAAAGGCTTTTCCAAGCCAATTTTTTTTGGCTTCATGTGGCTAATGAAGTTGGAGACAACTGGAGAGTAGTTAGGATAGTCTATAATAATGGACCAGAGAATTTTTTTGGCTTCATGTGGCTAATGAAGTTGGAGACAACTGGAGAGTAGTTAGGATAGTCTATAATAATGGACCAGAGAATATATTGGAAGGTCGTGAGAATTTGTGTCTTTTTCATTGGGAACAAAGCTTGAACATCCATACAGTACAATATGTAGTTAGGAATTTTCAAGAAGAGAATAAGCGACTATGTCGTTAGTGGCATTATTCATTGAGTGAGGAAGAGACACATTTAAAATACAAACACATTAGATCGTGGCCCAATGAAAGGTAAAATCGTTAATGCAAACTTACCAACCATGGATTGTTGGCTTAGTTGGTGGCATACTAGATATCCCCATTAGAGGAAACATCTTGTAGAGGTAAGTATTTCTTTCTTGGTTTTTTAAAAGAATAGCTTGTATTTGGAATCTAAATTGCCAACTTAACTATCTGGTTATAGAATGTGGTTGTTGGAGCTTGCAATTAACTTAATCTTTTGTTGTAGAATGTCGATGCCAATGTGCCGCACATGCTAACCACCAATCTAGCAGAAATGAAACATGCAAGTTGGTTAGCAAGAGAGGGTTTCAGGGGAACCATCTCTTTATATGATGCAACTGTTCCAGACCTTGCTAATGCCCTCTTACAATCCACAAAGAAGCATGCATTCATGCAAGTTAAATATCACAGAGCATGCCCTATAATAACAAAGTTGATGGAGAAGGCCAAAATATCAAAAGCTCCAAGTCCGTCAAGCACTAGTAGATTGGTGAGGGAAGCAGTAGTGGCACACCACTGCATGTGCAACCAAACTTTTTTGGTGATAACATTACTGTTAGCCGGCGTTGAAAGACCACAATTATAAATCTTGAAGAAGATAACTCATCACATCGTCCAAAGTATGTCACAAAAAGCCAGCCATGCAAGAAAAAAGGTAGGAGATTAAACTTTCCACCCACTATTCTTTTAGCTACATAAGGTGGTCAACACAATGTAGAGGGAGAGACAACTAAAGTAGAGGTGCACGAAATTATGGGAGAGTGACATACACGATTCAATGTAGGCTATATGTCAAACATCTCTACATAGTAAGGTAACTTGCCAAGGATGGTTAGGTGGCCAAGATGGCAAGTGCAAAAATAGCATCAAGAAGTGCAGGCAAGGCGTTCCAACTCCTTATTTCTATAGTATGAGAGAACAGTCTAGGGGGCAAAGGCGTCAGTTCATGTGGTTTTGTAACAGCAATGTAGATCATACTTAGAGAGTATATGTAACACCATCTATCAATCACTTGCTAAAACCCTAGTTGTTTGGCTAGTGGGATGAGGTACAAACTTGATTGTGGAAGAGATCCGAGCATTGGAGGCTGGTGGGTTTGTGTTGCAAAAGAGACAATATTAGGAAGCAAATGGTGTAGGCCAATATTCAACAAGGTACAAAAGTGGCATATCAGATATGGTAGCCAAGAAAATACATTCGATAATTCAAGCACAGCTACAGTCTTTGAGCATTTGGTCATTCAGGTCGGGCAAATGGAAGTGTTTGTAATTGAGACTGAGGAATCACTAGTACGCAATGAAAAATACCAGGTGACTATGGGAAAGAATCCATCATGCAAATGTCCTGATTTTCAAATTAAGGTAGGTTCTAGATAATCATATTGTACATGTAAGCACCTTTATTTTGTATATTTGTGTATCTTTGGGTTAGATGTGAACCATAATATGTTTATACATCAATCCACTCTAAAAAAGAAGGACCTAGTGAGAATGTTCAACAGCAGCAAGAGAACAATTTGAAAAGGACCTAGTGCTATTGATGACATTGTATTGTAGTTTTGAAAAGATCCTTCATGTTGCAATAATAAAATGCCCTTTGTCTCAATTCTCTAGCAAGGACTTTTTACTTTTCGTTTTTGTAATGCTTTAGAAGGACAATCAATATGGTTATATGTCAATGGCTTTAATATGTTCATTCCATTCATCTACTTTTCTAAATAAAAGGGGATAGCCATGCATCTACTTTTCTAAATTTAAAAAAGCCATGTATGTACTTTTCTAAATTTAGGAAAAAGCCATGTATGTACTTTTCTAAATTTAGAAAGCCATGTATGTACTTTTCTAAATTTAGAAAAAAGCCATGTATGTACTTTTCTAAATTTAGAGAAAAGTTGCATCTACTTTTCTAAATTTAGTGGATAGCCATGCAAAGTACCTTTTTGCTTTTTTCTTTGTGTATCTATAAATTTGACCCCTGCCTCTTACTCTAATCCTCACTTCTAAAGCTTGTTGCCTCCCTCTCCCTCTCATTGTATTTCTCTCCCTCACTATTGTTCTATTCCTTACAACCCTCACCATCCTCACCTAACCTTTGTTGGTCTCTAATGGCTTCTTCCAATGGCCCTAGCTATACTCTGAAGGAAACCCTAGATAGGGTTTGCAAATATTTATGCAAGAAAACGGGCGGAGATGTGACAAAATCTCAGAATCACGACAGAGGCCCGCAATCTTTGGATGAAGATGCTAGCGGACAAGCCTATTGATTCTAGAAAATTTGTGTGTGTGGAACATGAAGATTGGAAGCGCTATCGGCACTTAACAAAGTTACGGCTATATTGCCAAAGAGACGGAGGAGCCCCTACGAGAGAAATTAAAGAATAGAGTAGCCCAAACAAGTGTATAGGTGTAGGAACCATAGGTAGTTATGTTATGTTATCAATTTTAAACAATGTTTGATTGCGATAGCCCTTATAAGTACGTAGTTGCAAATGTAATCTTTTTTGGAATAAAGTGGTCTCAACTATAGATCGCCTTGTCTTTTGTACTAATTACCTTGGCAAATTTTTGGTTTGTTGTTGTTTTGATTAATTATGTCAAATTATTGGTTTGTTGTATGTTTTGAATAACACTTATGATAGAAGAGTTGTATTTGGAAGGTATATATGAATGAAATTGGTTTTATGTATTTTCGACCCTAAGGATGTGTAATGTCGTCATGTTCTTATCTCTCTCACTCCCTCTCGCTCGCTCTCTCCCTCTTCCTCTCACAAATAATTAGGCCATGATCTCAATCATAATTAAAAAATTATTGACCTTAATAAATTTTTGGTTTGTTGTTGTTTTGATTAATTATGTCAAATTATTGGTTTGTTGTATGTTTTGAATAACAATTATGATAGAAGAGTTGTATTTGGAAGGTATATATGAATGAAATTGGTTTTATGTATTTTCGACCCTAAGGATGTGTAATGTCGTCATGTTCTTATCTCCCTCACTCCCTCTCACTCGCTCTCTCCCTCTTCCTCTCACAAATAATTAGGCCATGATCTCAATCATAATTAAAAAATTATTGACCTTAATAAATTTACATTCTTCACTGCTTCTCAATATCTAGTTAGCAATGCATAGTAGATATCTTACCTAGAATGAAATTATCTTGTATATATAATTCTTTACATTATTCACCTTGTTAATTGTACTCACATGAAATGATATGCCGTCACATGCGAAGGCTTAAAATAACATACAAACACATGCAAAGGCATGCAATGACATGCAACACTATGCAAATGAAATGTAACACTATGCAAAGAGCATGGAGTACCATGCAATGATATGCACATGTAATAACATCTAAATGCAATGCCATGCCATGCCATGCAATGCAATGTATTGTAATTTCACATACATGCATTGACATGAAATCGGATAATAAAGGCATACAGTGACATGCAACACTATGCAAATGACATGCAACACTATGCAAAGGGCATGGAGTACCATGCAATGACATGCACATGTAATAACATCGAGATGCAATGCCATGCTATATAATGTATTATAATGGAACATACATGCATTGACATGCAATTGGATAATAAAGGCATGCAATGACATACAAGACAGTGCAAATGACATGCAACACTATGCAAAGGGCATGGAGTACCATGTAATGACATGCACATATAATAACATCTAGATGCAATGCCATGCCATGCAATGCACTGTATTGTAATGGCACATACATGCATTGGCATGCAATTGATAATAAAGGGCACTATATTGTAATGGCACATACATGCATTGGCATGCAATTGATAATAAAGGGCACTATATTGTAATGGCACATACATGCATTGACACACAATTGATAATAAAGAGCACGCAATGTTATGCAAACACAAAAATACAAATGTAGAAAATAAACTCACATGCAATGCTATGCAAATGCATGTAAATATGAGGGAGAGAAAGAGAGACAGGGGCCAAAGGGAGGGAAGATAAGCTTATGCATAGGGAGGGTTGGACAAGGAGAGAGAGAGAGAGGGAGGGTGGGAGAAGGAGAGAGAGGGAGGGTGGGAGAGTGAAAGGGAGGGAGGGAGGGAGAGGAGAGGAGAGGGAGGGTGGGAGAAGAAGAGGGAGGGAGAAGTGGGAGAAGAAGAGAGAGGGAGGGTGGGAGAAGGAGAGAGAGGGAGGGTGGGAGAAGAAGAGGGAGGGAGGCTCGAAGAGTGAAAGGGAGGGAGGGAGAGGGAAATGGAGGGCCAAAGGGAGGGAAGAAGATATTATGCATAGGGAGGGTTGGACAAGGAGAGAGAGAGGGTGAGGGTGAGGGAGGGAGAGGAGGGAGAGAGAGAGAGGGTGAGGGAGGGAGAGGAGGGAGGGTGGGAGAGTGAAAGGGAGGGAGAGAGGGAGAGGGAAATGAAGGAGAGAGAGAGGGGGGGGGAGGATAGAGAGATCTACCAAAGAGAGCGAAGGATAGAGAGAGTTAGGAAAGAAAAGGATAGAGAGAGTGAGATAGGGAGGATACAAAGAGAGAAAAGAGAAGGATAGAGAGAGTGACGGAGGGAGGATAGAGAGAGTGAGAGAGGGAGGGTGGGAGAGTGAAAGAGCAGGAGGGAAGAGGGTGGGATAAGGAGAGAGTGAGTGGTGTGAGCTGGGCTGGGCTGGGTTGGGCGGTCGTGGACGGAGATGGTGGTGGCAATAGTTAGAGAGAGATTGCTCAAGTAGAGAGAGAGGACACCCAAGAAAATCTCCCTAAAAAATCACACTCACCTTTGACGCCTTGAAATAAGCATTTATAGTAGGATATTCAAGACAAGGAACTCGATGGAGTCCGGTTGAACAGTTGCATAATGTGAAGCAAAAGGAGGGAGAATCCATCCAAGATTATATAAACCGAGTGAGATATCTTCACTCTCACTATAATGATAAGGACAAGTTCTCTGATGAAAGATTAATTGATCAATTCTTAGAGGGACTTAAAGATGTAGCCTTGCATAATTCCCTATATGCTCTTGGACACACCTCCCTTGAGCAATGTTGCAAAAGTGCCATGGATTTTGAAGACAATTTCAAGAGAACTCATTCCCGAGAATCGCATGAGGGCACTTCTGAAGCCTCCTTCAAAGCCAAAAGAATAAAATTTGAAGGGAAAGGGAAGGAATCCTCTTTAGGACATGTGGAGGAGCTAGCAGCTGCATTAATGCAACAAATGACCCGACAATGGAGAATAGGTCAAGGTCGTGAGATTAAGTTGGCCAACCTCATCATTATCCCAAGAGAGAACTCGTGTGGTGCCCGATTTGCCAAGCAAACCACACTATTATAGAGTGTCCACATTTGATACCTAGACCAACTCTCTATTGTGCTTACTGCCAAAGATGGGGCAATTACAAAAATTCAAACTGCTACCACCACAGGGCTGTTGAAGCTAGGCTTCTACATTTGGCCTTGCCACCTAATCCGAGGCAACCACTAACTTTTCTAGCACCAACACAGCACAATGCATCTCAACCTGCCATGAAGTGGCCCAACGAGGAATCCTCAAGGTACCCGAAGTACCCTTGCCACCTCTAGTCCTTCCACCACAACCTCCGTTACCTCGAGCGACCCCAATTCACTAGCTGCCCCCCTGATAGAAATTTCTGAAGAAGGTGAAGAGGGAGAAGTGACCAACAACACCATCTTCATGCCTTTTGAACCAAGGAGCCCACCCCCACAAATCTCGAGTCATTATGTGTTGGAGGGTGAGTACATGTATCCCATATACCTAGCAATCGCAACACCGTGAGGGTGAGACTTGAATAGTATGTCTAAATGACCACGTATGCAATGCTATCACTGTGCTGGACCTCACCAAATAGCTGAATGTTTGGTCACAAAGGGGATGTTGACGAGTACTCCTGTGGGTGCTCCTGCCTTAACTCCCTTATGCATAGGTTGTGGGATAGACCACATGTAAAAGGATTGCCCATTGAGAATGGGTGTAATTGGAAAAGGAAATGAAGCTAAACCAAGTACCAACATTAACTTATTAAGCGTGTGAGATAACTTCATTTCCTTTTCCAATTACACCCGTTCTCAATGGGCATTGCCCATTGAGAACGGGTGTAATTGGAAAAGGAAATGAAGCTAACTTATTAAGCGTGTGAGATTGCTTCATCCACAAAGTGCCTCTCAACATAGTCACGCAAATGCAAAGCCAGAGGAGATCCACTACTTATGCTGCCAATCTACTGAAGCATCTACTTCGTAGAAGTAGGGATTCCTAGAACAAGCAAGGATCTTGTCTTCTAAGGAAGTTCCGAAGCAAGCACAAACAACTAGGTGCTCCGAAAAGAAAAAGGCCACAAAGATTGGCAAAGGAGATAGCCGTGTTACCACATAAAAGTGGATCCAACGAGGAGACAACTATAAATGTGTCATCTTCCTCATTTGATGAAGAAAAGATACTACCGTCCACTCCTCAAACAAGGGAGCACATAGACCCCAATAGTATGCCCAAGAAGTTGGCTAAATATCCAAACCCAATTGAGGAGAAAGGTAGATTGAAAGCTGCCCAAGAACTACTCAAAGAATGTCAAGCTCTGCTAGAGGAGGAGCCTCAAGCAATTTAGGCCACTAGAAGTTTCTCTGTAACTAAAATAAAACTAATTGATGAAACCTAGGAGCTAAACAGAAACCTCGATCGCCAAGTAATCTTTGAGGCTCTCCCTTAAGAAGTTGAACCAGAACCCGTAACTCTCCACATCACATGGATCCTGGGGCAGTGTTCTGAAGGAGATGAACTCAATGTAGCACTTCCCTTAGCTTTTGTGATGAGCTTCAAGTGACCGTCATCCTAGATGGTGGTGTAGGAGTGAGTATTGTTGCCAAGCAGTGCTGGGAAAAATGGAAAAAACCTCCTATGGGGATGACGCTGCATTGATTGTGAAACTAGCTAAAGGAGCCACCGCAAAGCCCATAGGTCTTCTGTGGGATTTGTAAATTAAGATTCTCAAAACTAGTTTCTGACACACCTTTGTGGTGATGAACATTTTCTAGCATCCGGTTTCCTACGATTGCATCCTAGGATGGCCCTTCATGAGAGAAACTAGGATGATCCATGATTGGAACATCGATCACATCTACATTTATTAAAAAAAAATATTGAACGCTAAAGGTGAACCTACGCACTAGGAAGATCCATCCAATGAGTGGGGGAACCTTGGCAGAAGATTCAATGACTACTGCTAGGTGCACAACAGTACACTTATGCCAAACATGCCATAAAACGTTAGAAGATGAAAGGGCTAGCATGGAATGCACACCTCTCCCCGAGAGCCTAAAGACTCTGAGAACTAGATGCACATTCTTGCTACTATAGATATTCTTTCAAAATGAATAGGTACAAGATTTATCACGATAGACGAGGAAGAAATCACATCTTCTATATGATGAGCATCGCATACATGCCTGACACTATGAACCATGAACCCATGTGCATCGAATAAGTAAGATCATTACAAGGGAGATCTATCATAGGACCCCTAGAACTAGCAGTTTTAAGGGTAAAGAAGCTTATGTCTTCCCGGTTTTAAGTGTAAAGAAACTTAAAGAAAAGAAAATCTCTATGAACATGGCTCAAGTAGTGGAGCTAGAAAAGGAGGTCTGGGAAGTCAAACATGCCCATTTATGGTTAGGAATGACTACACTAACAAGCTTTATCTAAACTTTACCAAACATGCCCATTTATGGTTAGGAATGACTACACTAACAAGCTTTATCTAAACTTTACCAAACCTGCCCATTTATGGTTAGGAATGACCACACCGACAAGCTTTATCTAAAGGTTTGCACTTGTAGACACGGGTGATAATCATAACTTAATGTCCTATGACATGTGAAACTCTCTCGCTCAACCAACTTTACTCCCCACCCTGGCCACTGTCAGTACTGTTGCTTTAAAGTGTGTTAAATGCCTAGGTGTTATTACAATTATATTTCACATTGGGAATAACCCCCTGGAAGGGCAGTTCTATGTCATGCCTACAAAGATAATGCAAGAAGAAATCCTCCTTAGACGAGGATGGATGGGCCACAATAGGTGTCACATTGAATGGGACGCAAGGACAACAACCCTATAACTTGCCTCCAGGGCAAGTTACGGTGGATGAAGAGCTGGAGCCATGGATCCCACCTCCACAAGGCATACAATCCTCTTCACTAACTATAATCCCCATGATTACCGAAAAGATAGAACTTTACTGCCAAAAAAGAGGTCAATCCTTTACCAAGATTCCCTCTCCAATAAAGCCTCATGAAACTCTACAGCATGCCAAGCCTCGCCAATGACGCCTGCTGCTAACCCATCTCTTATATTGCTAACACTTCAAGCTACCAGAGCAGATACTACCTCAAACCTTTCCCACATGGACCCCCCAACCAAAGTTATCCACCCAACCCACCAATCCTCATCATCAGTGTGGGTACCCAAGAAGGTCCTTGTCACGTAAGGTTACTACAAGGGTGCTACTACCATGTGGATCCCCAAGAGATCCCAACTTACCTTTCAAGCCTCAACCATCTCTTATATTGCTAACACTTCCAGCTACCAGAGCAGGTACTGCCTCAAACCTTTCCCACATGGACCCCCCAACCAAAGTTATCCACCCAACCCACCAATACTCATCATCAGTGTGGGTACCCAAGAAGGTCCTTGTCACATAAGGTTACTATAAGGGTGCTACTACCATGTGGATCCCCAAGAGATCCCAACTTACCTTTCAAGCCTCAACCACACCAAAGGCTCTGACACACACAGATACACTGCCAAGACCTCCTGAAGGTCTCCACCAATGCAACCATGAACCCACAAGGCTAAGAAAAACGTCTGAAGGAGACCACCCCAAAAACAAAGACATCGAAAAAGCCCACCTCGTCTTGTCAAGCCAAAACTACACACAAAGATGGGTACCTAAGGATCTCCTAACAGCTTAGAAGTTCTATGAAGGAAATAGGTAGGTATCGCTACCAAAGCTTCCAACGCACAGCATCCTGCCCCACAATCCCACCGTATTGCAACGCTTCCAATGGTGGTGGTTGAAGTTAGGCACAACTGTTACCACTAGTACTCTACCAAATAAGGGCAAAGGGAAAGTGCAGAAGGGCACCAAGGACATGACTACTACAATAACTAATTTCATTAGTGATATACCCTCAACCTCGGCAGACCCACCTGTCCTCGACAAGGTTCACACCTACCAAATGCCCCATCCCCCAAACCCCTAGCTCTCGCAACCCCCGACCAAGTTGTGACATAGCCAGAAGAAGTGTTGCTAACCTTGCCCAAACCCAATTAGACCCGACTTGTAGCCATTGCAAATTGGGCAAGGAGTCAGTGTAAAACCTACAATGGGGTGATGATCAAATAGTCCAAAGGGTACCAAACTTGTAATCAAGGTGATAAAAAAAAACTCTCTTTAAGGATGAGCAAATGGTCGTTCACTCTTGATCATCCACAATCGTTCACTCCCTCAAGCCACGGCCGTTCACTCTTGATCATCCACGATCGTTCACTCCCTCAAGCCATGGTTGTTCACTCTTGTTCATTCACGGCTGTTCACTCCATCAAGCCATGGTTGTTCACTCTTGTTCATTCACGGCCGTTCACTCCATCAAGCCACGATTGTTCACTCACCCCGGCCTTCCATATCCCGTATCCACGCCTGTTCATTCTTGCTCATCCATGGTCATCGTCTGAATCAGCCCATAACCATTCCTTTACCTTCTATAAATAGACATGGTTGTTAGAACTATCAATCCACGGACATTCGCTTTGCCAATCCACGGTCGCACCTTTGCAAAGCCACGGGCAATCCACGGACATTCGCTTTGCCAATCCACGGTCGCACCTTTGCAAAGCCATGACCGTTCCTCTGCAAAGCCACGGGCATACCTCCCTAAGAAATCTATATAAGGACCCACCACACCTCATTTTTCCCACTTTTCTTCTTGCTCTCTAGCCAAACTCTTGCCCTTTGTTCTTCCAATTTTCAGTAGCCTCTTTCCCTCTTGCCACCAATACCTCACCTTTTGCAATGGCCACTGCCAAGCACTCTGACTCCTCGCCCACACTCCCTAGAAGAAGAGACGGTAGGCCGGCCATCAATTTGAGGAATACGGCAAGCATCCCACCCAGCTCTCTCATCTCGTCGAGGCACTTATGAAGCGAGTGGATGATCATGCCATTCATAGCCTCATGAAGAACACGCACAAAGTGGAGCACAAGCTTCTCTACTACACTGAGCGCCATTATAGAGCTCACAATGGTCACACACCTAGAGAAAATTGGGCTCGGAGGTTTACCCACAATGGAGCCCTGGGGACCTGATCTCCTTAGTTGCCTCTACTTCATCGAGACTTACAATGGCGGCCAAGCAATAAGGTAGGTACTCAACTTGGAAGGAGCTCCCCTCACAGTGCACCTTCGTCTAGATTTGGTCAGAGATGCCCTCCACCTCCCTAGAATCAAGCAACCCTATGTGCGCCATAGCCATGTCATGAAGCATGTGCATAACACTTCCTAGGACCCCATGACTAAGGATGGTGTGGAATGGCGACAAGAATTGGTGATGCCAACATGAGCCCTTTCCTTCCTTCTCACCACACGTTGGGAAGATCATTTTAACCACTGCAACCTCTCCACCCTTGCCAGAGTCCATTAGGGTGTGCCCATGAATTGCCCGTGAATTGATCCAAGTACTTGCACAAAGAGCCCCATGCTGTATGCTCGAACCCACAAGGCAAGCTGGCAACCTCCTCCCTACTCACCAAAGTTTTATACCATGCAACAGGTTGGGAAGAGCTCCCCAAGCCTTTCCATTTACAGGGAGACACCAGTATCCCTCATCTCATCCTCCCAGAGCCCCACAACCTTTCCCCCACCACTCCCCCATCCAAGCGCCAACACTTCGACACTTAGGAGGAAGAGGCACACCGCAACGCTACCAAAGAGGAGGAGCTTTGCAAGACCTCCCAGTTCTTGGAGGAGACCCAACTCCACTCCACTACTAGCACCCCAAGTGCCCAACCCCTCCTCTCACCCTCACTAGCTCAACCTGACGTAGGCCCCTTTGCATCTCAATGCCATACCATGGATACATTCTGTTAGGTGCTAGATGGATGATTCCTCTCCCACCAGGCCTTTTCTGAGGGTATCCATACTTCCCAGGGCGCTCTCCCATATTTTACGATAGGCTTCTCCAACCTAGTCAGGGAACTTATTACTTCCATGACGGATTACATGCAGCACCAACACGAGCAAGCAACGGCCTCGTAGTCTGCCATGCTCCTAGCGAGGGCAAATCCTTTCCAAGACTAATAGGACCTCTAGGTTGCCCTACATGCCAATGCCCAAATGCATACCTCGCTTGTGGACCACGAGCGAAGCCTCGCCAAAGCTACATACTGTCAACCATCTACAGGCATAGCTCTGACAGTCCAAGATAGAACACGAGGATTGTTCCCTCGCCAAGCGCAGGAAGCACAAGAAATGTGCCGCATGATGGCTGCAACCAAATCTACACATCCTTTGAGGTCTACAAACACGTCACGAGAAGAACATGGTGCAAAAGGATGCATAGGTGTGGGTAGTCGAGGAACACGCTAGTCAAGCGTAGCCACTAGCTACGGGGAGGCATCCATTAAAAAAAAACACAAGGTTGACACCTTGATGAATGTTGCCTACCCTCTCCTATCCACCCTAAAACCATGCCACATCCTCGAACTCAACTTTCGGGCGCTCCAACTCAACCTCCTCCCCTAGCAAATATATTTCTGTATGATCCCATCACCGAACCTCTCCTACCTCATCACCAAAATCCATTGCCCTTTCATTAACTTACTTGTCACCCTCTTCCTCCAGAGCCAAATCTCTTTTGACAACCCCACAATCCTCTTCACCCTCCCCATCCATCCTCTAACATGCTAACCCCTCCAATTGGGCTCATCTCATGGGGAGTATAGACAAGCAACCAACATCGATGCCTCTATCAAGCTCACCATACCCCCTGGCCTCCGCCCATACCCATATGCTTCCTCCAAATCCATTAGTGCCCTCGCTTACCTAGAATGACAAGGATGGATAGATGTTTACATGGCCTACAAAGCCCTTCTTGCCCATCAACTAGAACTCATTGCCGCCACTGCTATAATCCAAATTGATGATTCACATGTGGCTTTCCTCCAAGGTTTCACCCTCAAAGAGGCTTGACATGCCAAAACCTTCTTCTTCTCCAAAAACCTTTGTAGCCCTGATGGGAGATGATGAAGACAATTGTGAGGGCGATGATGACGATGCCAATGATCCTCCCACACGTGGAAACCCACCTGCACTACAACCTCACCCCCCACACCCTCCTCATGGCCCTCGCTCCCACGACCACAAAGTCTCCCCCTCTCAATGGCCACCCAACCCATCCCCAACTGGTGACCCACGAACAACCCCTCGAATGAGCCCCCCACCCTCCATGCTAAATTCCTCTCCAACACTAGTTTCCCCCCTCCAACCTCCTCCTCAACCACCCTTCCCCTATTTCCCTCACGACATACCACCCCGCCTCATGTACCCTCGCCACCCCCTTCACCAATGCCACCCTCACTACTGTCCTCCCTCTATCTTGGAGTGGGCCCGCCCACTGATCCCCCCTCATTGTTAGCATATCCACCCATCCACCCACCCTCTACATCAAAAATCCCTCCCAACCAAGAAACCCAACCCTCTGCCCTCCTTAACCCCATTTCCCTAGACGAAGGAGAAATTCCTTCCTAGTCGCCACATGAAAAGCATGAGGTGGATCCTCCACTTAATCTCCTCAACTGGCACGACCCTTTGGATCTCACGAAATTCAAACAGGCCATCTAGATTCTGCTTTGTTGTTAACTCCAACACGCATAGCTGATGAAGGGCATTGATTACATGGAAATTCATGTCCTTCAACTTTACATTGATGCCAAGTAGGATGCTTGGAACAGATAGTACCCGCACCAACAATGCAGAGGCTATATGTGGCCCAACCCATCATGTTTGATCTTTGTTGGAATTAGGGTTGCAACAAGAAAGCACACAAAGCTTGGAGAAGAAGAAGCAAGAATGCACACAACACAAAGTGTATTAGATTGTGTCAATGTACAAAAGATTAGTTAGCCCTAGAATGATGGGCGTATATACAAGCCAAGGGGAAAAAACCTCCTAAAGAGGGAAAAAGTGCCCCGACGGTCCTAAGTGTGTTCACACACATCACTGCCTATATATATGGCAACAAATCCCCCCTGGGAGTGATGGTGTGAACAAGAGCTGGCACTCATGTATAGGGGAGTGATGGTGTGAACAAGAGCTAGCACTCATGTATAGGGGAGTGCCATGCCCGAAGTAGATCAATCCACAAAAGGGAGCAAGCCCAAAGCTTTGCGGAAAGCTTCGAACTTCTCACAAGGAAGCGCCTTTGTGAAAAGATCGGCGAGGTTGTCCTGTGTTGGCACATAGGCCAAGCTGATCTCTCCTGCTAAGAGTCTCTCCCTGACATAGTGATAATGCACCTCAATGTGCTTTGTGCGAGCATGAAAAACTAGGTTTCTTGCAACTGCCAATGCGCTCTGACTGTCAGTGAAGATAGAGGTGGCAGACTCTTGTCCAACACCCAAGTCAGCCACCATAAGCCGTCTGAGCCACACACACTCAACCGTAGCTGTGAAAGCTGCCCTGTACTCAGCTTCACAACTTGAAGTGGCCACCGTAGGTTGCTTCTTGCTCAACCAAGATATGCATGAGCTACCGAGCACGAAACAAAAACCACTTGTGGACACTCTTGTGTCATAGCAACCAGCCCAATTTGAGTCCGAAAAAGCATGCAAATCTGGTGGCAATGATCCCCCCTTGGGATAAAACAACCCAAGATGTATGGTGCCACTCAAGTAGCGAAAGATGCGTTTAATTGCCTTCCAATGCTGAGACCCTGGGCTATGCATAAACCTGCTCACCTGTGAGACTGCAAACTGAATGTCCGGCCTCGTAATGCATATACATAAATGAGGCAACCAACAGCTGTCTGATAGAGTGTGACATCCAGCATCATGAAGACTTAACTTCAAACCTGTCTCCATTGGAGTAGTAATAGGCTTACAGTCTTCAAGGCCAAATCTCCACAAAAATGTCTCAATATACTTTGTTTGACACAAAGCAATACCTCCATCACACTGCTTAAACTCTATCCCCAAATAATGATGCAAATGCCCCAAATCTGACATCTCAAAAGAGGCATTCAAATCAGCCTTAAAATCAGCAATATGACTTTCATTTGGTCCTGTGAGCAGCGTGTCATCGACATAGAGAGCAATGATTAGATGTACATCATCCACACATTTAACATACAAAGTGCGTTCTGTTGGACTATTCTGAAAACCATGTGCAATCAAATATGCATGTATCTTTTCATACCAAGCTCGTGGAGCTTGCTTTAAACCATATAAAGCCTTTTTCAACGTGCACACTTTGTTTTCCTACCCTCTTTGAACAAAACCACGAGGATGCGATACATACACCTCCTCATGCAAATCTCCATTCAAGAACGCAGTTTTTATGTCCAACTGATGTACATTCCAACCATTATGAGCTGCCAATGCACAAATGCTACGAATGGTAGTCATACGACAAGTGGGAGCAAAGGTCTCATCAAAATCAATGCCCTTTTCTTGAGCATAACCCTTTGCACAACATGTCTAGCCTTATAGCGATCAACACTGCCATCTGGCTTTCGTTTCAACTTAAAAACCCACTTACATCCAATGGCCTTTTTACCAATAGGCAAAACACACAAAGACCATGTACCATTCTTCATTATAGAATCATATTCACTTTGCATTGCAGCCAACCAATTTTCTGATTTTTGTGCCTCATCAAATACACATACTAGACACAGCCAAAGCATAACAATCTGATGCATAAGAGGCATGCTGAAAACTTGAACGAGTACGACTAGATATAGGTGCATCAATTTTACTATCACGCAAGGTTTGCACCAGCCATTTAGGCATACCTCTAGCCTGCTCATTTTCAGCCCTATCCTCAGAAATTACATCTTATAAATCTGCATCAGAAATAGGCTGATCTATGATGTCGTTTGAAATCTGCATAGGCTGAATATTTGCCTCATTAGGACTTACATTTGAATTCCCACCTGTGAACAGAGGTAACAATGTATCAAATACATCCCGTGAGCTCACACCTGTCTCTTTGATACATGATAACAAGGGCTGCACAGCATCTTCCACAAAAACAACATCTCGACTAATCAACATACGCTTTGACTGTGGATGATACAATCTGTAACCCTTGCTCTCAGCACTGTAACCAACAAAAATGCATTTGAAAGCCTTATCATCCAATTTTTTGCGTTGTTGCACAGGCACTAAAGCATAGGCCAAGCAACCAAAGACACGCAAGTGACCAATAGAAGGCTTCCTACCATGCCAAGCTTCATATGGAGTAATAGACTGCAAGGCCTTTGTTGAGTACATATGCAGCACACATGACAGCCTCAAGCCAAAATGCATGTGGCAAAGCTTGGCTCTTGACCATACATCGTGCCATCTCCATAAGTGACCTCTTTTTTCTCTCAGCAACACCATTTTGCTGAGGGATATACGGCACTATACATTGGTGTTTTATCTCACGACTAGCCAGAAATGCATCAAACTCTTTAGACATGTACTCCCCTCCTTAATCAGAACGGCGGAGGGTGCCCACATTACAATTGGATACATTTTCAACCATAAGCAAAAACTGTTTGAAGCACAAAAACACTTCAGACTTTGCCTTCAGTGGATATACCCATGCATGCCTTGAGTAATCATCAATGAAAGTCACGAAGTACAAGTGTTTACCAAATGACGGAGTTTGCATAGGCCCACATACATCATTATGTACAAGTTGCATAGGCCCACATACATCATTATGTACAAGTTGCAATTTGCGAGTGGCCCGCACAGAACCATCCTTTGGAAACGCAGAACGTTGCATTTTGCCCAAAATACAGCCTTCACAAACATGTTTCAATGGTGCCTCAAGAGGGGGAAATGAAGCAACCGTATCAAATTTCTGCAAACGCAGCAAACTAGCAAATTTTAGATGACCAAAACGAGCATGCCATAGTTTTGCATCTGAAACTGCCTTTTCATCAAAAACTACATTTGCTAAATCTTCCACACACTTGTCATAAGAATTGAGCCTATACAGCCCACGAAACAAGGTGCCAGATACAATAATCGTATCACCAGAAGTCAAATCATGAACAGTACATCTCCACAAATTTGACTACAAGTCCAAGTCTAGCAAGCGCAGAGACAGACAATAGATTCTTCTTTATCCCTGGCACATACAAAGCATCTGAAAGTGTGAAAGCACTGCCATTTGCAGCAGTAAGCATAATTTAACCAATGCCCTTCACTGGGTAAGAAGCATTATTGGCACATGTGACAGTATTCCCATTAGGGACAGCCTCAAGAGAAGTGAATATATCACGATGCGAGGTAATGTGCTTTGTAGCACCACTGTCAAAATACCATACATGAGAGTCAATAGAAACTGCCAAAAAACATGCATCATGTACAGATGGGTCATACTGGCAATACACGCTAAACGCCCATTCTGTATCCTGCACAACATTTGCAGAATCTGCATTTGTAGAGGCATCCGCTATTGTGGCTGCATTTGACTCTTTCTTCTTTGCCTCTTTAGCCTTTAGCTTAGGGCAATTCTTAATGACATGATCATTTGCCTTACAATAGTTGCACCTGATCTTTTTTTTGCCTTTATCAAGAGCCTTCTCAGACTTATTGTTGCTACCTGTGGAAGGAGAAGAAGTTGCAGACCTACTAATAGGAGAAGAAACAGTGGAAGGGGCTGCCTTACCACTTCTTCTCTGCTACTGGGCAACAATAAATGCTTGATCAACTGCACACTGCCTGGCCCTGTTTTGCCTAGACTACGCTTCTTGCAAGAGCTTGTTGACTAAAGTATCATACTTGACAGCATCAGGTCTGTCCTCAGTAAGAAGTCTCCACGTGGAAGCAAAAGTCTGATATGTCTCCACGTGGAAGCAAAAGTCTGATATGTCTCCACGTGGAAGCAAAAGTCTGATATGTCTCAGGTAAAGCATCAAGAACAGTCTGCACAAGAGAATGATCAGGAATAATCTCACCTGCAGAAATCAACTGTTCTTTGAGATCTTTAATCTCAGCAAGAAAAACATTCATGTCATCATCTTCCTGCATAATCTTCAATTCTAGCTCTTTACGCAGGTAAGAGATTTTTGCCTCGTTACGACCTGCATACAAACCAGCTAGAATATCCCAAGCCTGTTTTGCTGTTTTAGCTGAACGAATATGTGGGGTGATGTTATGTTTGACAGAAATCTCCACGTGGAAGCAAAAGTCTGATATGTCTCAGGTCTGTCCTCAGTAAGAAGTCTCCACATGGAAGCAAAAGTCTGATATGTCTCAGGTAAAGCATCAAGAATAGTCTGCACAAGAGAATGATCAGGAATAATCTCACCTGCAGAAATCAACTGTTCTTTGAGATCTTTAATCTCAGTAAGAAAAACATTCATGTCATCATCTTCCTGCATAATCTTCAATTCTAGCTCTTTACGCAGGTAAGAGATTTTTGCCTCATTACGACCTGCATACAAACCAGCTAGAATATCCCAAGCCTGTTTTGCTGTTTTAGCTGAACGAATATGTGGGGTGATGTTATGTTTGACAGAAAGTGCAACCAAGGCATGAGCCTGCGCATCTTTACCATCCCAACGAGCTTGTTCAGCAGTGGGTAAAATAGTAGCAACAGTAGAGCTGCTAGAACCTGCAACATCCTCAACAGATCCTACATCCACAGAACCTGGACGTACATCCATACCCTGCACAATGTTCCACACTCCTTTTGCAACCAAAACATGCTGCATCATGTATGCCCAAAGTGGGTAGTTGCTGTCTCCATCCAATTTGTCATCAGCAGATAACATGCGAAATACATCATTGCTGTTATCAGCAGATAACATGCGAAATACATCATTGTTGTTATCAGCCATGGCCACTGACTGAAACTGATGCAAAAGCTACCTGTAATGAAGCAAAGACTGAACAGAAAACAACTCGTGCTATGTAGCACGGTCCACAATAGAGTACGTATGCTGTTTTGCAGAAAACTGCACTGTCGAAATTTTTGCACAAAATGACGAAAACACCTGTGCAGAACTTGAAATGCAAAAACGGAGCCCGAAACGACCTCAGATGTGATTTCTGAGAACGCAAAGACCAACGGGCTTGTTTGCAGAGTATAGGAACCTGCAAGCGCTCGTGAAAGCTCACCTCAATCGGAGAACGTGAGTCGGGAGGGTGCTGGTCGTGTAGCCCTGGGAGCCGATGCCTGCTCTGATACCAATTGTTGGAATTAGGGTTGCAGGAAAGCACACAAAGCTTGGAGAAGAAGAAGCAAGAATGCACACAACACAAAGTGTATTAGATTGTGTCAATGTACAAAAGATTAGTTAGCCCTAGAATGATGGGCGTATATACAAGCCAGGGGGAAAAAACCTCCTAAAGAGGGAAAAAGTGCCCCGACGGTCCTAAGTGTGTTCACACACATCACTGTCTATATATATGGCAACAATCTTATGGGCGAATAACTTGTCTGTGGTGCCTCTTCCTCTTTAAGCCTCACATCTGGACAGAATACTACAAGGATTCATGCCACCTCCACATCAACCTAGCATATCTCCCCATCCGTCATCTCGTTGGGCATCAGCAGAACTCAAAGCTTTAGTTTAACTTCCCTTGGTTTAGCCCCCCTCCCACTTCAAGCAGTTCCATACATAGAAGAACACATGATTGCCTGGATAACTGCGTTCAGTAGGTGCCCGACCTTGCCATTATTGCCACCATACGCTTCTTGTACGTGATCATCACCCTCTTCGTAGAATTCCCTACTTGGCACCACTATGATGAAGGTGTTACCATATTATAGTAGTGATGTGTGTGAACACACTTAGGACCGCCGGGGCACTTTTTCCCTCACTAGGAGGTTTTTTCCCCCGTGCATTGTATATACGCCCATTATCTTCTAGGGCTTGTTATCTTTCATTTTTGGCACTCATAATACACTACTGTGTTGTGCTCAAGCTTCCTCATCTTCTTGAAGTTGTGTGTGCATTCCTGCAACCCTAATTCCAACAATTGGTATCAGAGCAGGCTTCCTCCTCCCGGGCAGCATCACCGGCACCTGCCGCTTCATCTCCTCCGATTGCGACGAGGTTTCACGAGCGTCTGCAGGTTAGTATATGCCGTGGGAAAGACCGTAGGGCTTGTTCGTTTCAGAATTTTGATCTGAAGTCATTTCGCCCTCCGTTTTTGCATTCCAAGTACTGCGCAGGCAAAATCGTCCTACTGTGCAGATTTTCTGTAAAGATTAAAATCTGCAGGACAGGTGCCCATTCGTCTGTTTTGGGCTGTGCTACATAGCACAGGTCGATTTTATACAGGTTTACCTCTTACAGACAGCATTTACATCTAGTAGTACAGTCATTGGCCATGGCTGACAACAATGATGTATTCCGCATGTTGGCTGCTGAGGATAAGTTGGATGGCACCAACTATCCATTGTGGGCATATATGATGCGACATGTATTGGTAGCAAAGGGGTTATGGAACATTGTGCAGGGTATTGATGCACGTCCTATTGTGGCTGGGAATGCTGCAAACACATCAGAAACAGGTACTGTTGATGATGGTGGAGGCACAAGTGCTGTAGCAGCTGTTCGAGAACCACCACTTTCAGCAGAGCAGATTCGTTGGGATGGTAGAGATGCGCAGGCTCATGCCTTGATTGCGCTGTCTGTCAAACGTACCATTATCCCACATATTCGCTCCTGCAGGACTTCTAAGGATGCTTGGGATGTACTTGCCACATTGTATCAGGCAAGAAATGAGGCTCGTGTTGCTTACCTCCGAAAACAGTTGGAGAGTGAGCATATGAACGAAGGTGATTCTATGGATAGCTTTTTGACAAAGATCAAGGATTTCAAAGAGCAGCTCATTTCTGCAGATGAAATCCTGTCAGACAGTTCACTTGTGCAGACTGTTTTGAATGGTCTACCAGATTCTTATCAGGGTTTTGCTTCCACTCTTCGCTTGATGATGAAAGGCAATCCCAATGCCTTATCATTTGAGGAGTTAGTTTCTGTTTTGCTGCAAGAAGACCAGTCAAGGCAAAACAGGAATATTATGCGTGTCGCAGATCAAGCTTTCGTTGCTAGTCAGAGAAGCGGGAAAGGTAAAGCTGGCTTTTCTTCTAGTAAGCAGAAATCTGCAAATGCTGCGCAACCAAAGAAGGAAGACAAAGATGAGAAGAAGGGTGACAAACAGAAGACATTTTGCAAGTACTGTAAGGGAAATGATCATGTCATCAAAGCGTGTCCTAAGCTGGCTGCGAAAGAGGCTAAGAAGAAAGAGGCTGGTATGGCTGTTGCAGATGCCTCTCCTTCTAACAATGAATCTGCTAATGTTGTTCAAGATACAGAATGGGCATTCAATGCGCAGTGCAGTTATGACCCATCTTTGCATGACACATGTATGTCTGCAGTAGATTCAGATGTATGGTACTTTGACAGTGGTGCCACTAAGCATATCACCTCGCAGCGCAGTTTATTCACTTTCCTTGAGTCTGCTCCCACAGGGAATACTGTCACTTGTGCCAATAACTCCTCTTATCCCGTTAAAGGAGTTGGACAGATTGTGCTGAATGTTGCAAATTGCAACACCTTTACACTTTTTGATGCATTGTATGTGCCAGGGATCAAAAAGAATCTGCTGTCAGTCTTCGCATTTGCCAAAACAGGTTTGGTTGTAAAATTTGTGGATGACAGATGTACTGTTCATGATCTCTCTTGTGGTGACATCATTGTAGCATCTGGTTCACTATGTCGAGGGCTGTATAAGCTCAATATGGATGGCAAATGTGTAGAGGATTCAGCATGTGCTATTATGGATACGCAGGCTATTTCAGATGCAAAACTGTGGCATGCACGTTTTGGTCATCTGAATTTTGCAAGTTTGCTGCGCCTGCAGAAATCTGAAATGGTGTCTTCTTTGCCTAAGCTTGAGGCACCTGTCAAGCATGTTTGTGAGGGCTGCATATTGGGTAAAATGCAGCGTGCTTCCTTTCCCAAAGATGGATCAGTGAGAGCTGAACGCAGATTGCAGCTTGTTCACAGTGATGTTTGTGGTCCCATGCAAACTCCATCATTTGGAAACTACCTTTACTTCGTGACTTTCATTGATGATTTTACCAGGCATGCATGGGTATATCCTTTGAAGGCAAAGTCCGAAGTGTTTTTCTGCTTCAAACAGTTTTTGGTTATGGCTGAAAATGTGTCAGAAAGTAAGATGGGCACCCTCCGTTCAGATCGAGGGGGGGAGTATATGTCTTCAGAATTTAATGCATTTCTGGCTGAGCGTGGGATAAAACACCAATGTACAGTGCCGTATACACCACAGCAAAATGGTGTGGCTGAGAGAAAAAACAGGTCTCTCATGGAAATGGCAAGATGTATGGTTAAGAGTCAAAGTCTACCACATGGTTTTTGGCTTGAGGCTGTCATGTGTGCCACTTATGTACTAAACAGGTGTCCCACCAAAGCATTACAGGTTGTCACTCCATATGAGGCTTGGCATAGCCGCAAGCCATCTGTTGGCCATTTACGTGTTTTTGGTTGCCTGGCATATGCATTAGTGCCTGTGCAACATCGCAGAAAATTGGATGACAAAGCTATCAAATGTATTTTTGTTGGATATAGTGCTGAGAGCAAAGGCTATCGTTTGTATCATCCACAGACAAAGCGCATTTTGGTTAGCCGTGATGTTGTATTTGTGGAAGATGCAGTTCAGCCCTTGGTTTCATGTACTAAGGAGACAGATATCAGCTCACGTGATGTCTATGATACATTGTTGCCTCTTTTCAGTGGTGCACAGTCAAGTGCAATACCTCATGAGGCAGTTTTTCAGCCTATGCAGGTTTTAAATGATGGCACAGATCAGCCTATATCTGATGCAGATGTGCATGATGCACTTGAGGATGAGAGACAAGAGATTGAGGGCTCTAGGAACATGCCTAGATGGCTGGTGCAGACTTTGCGTGACAGCAAGTTGGATGCCCCTTTGTCTAGTCGCACTCGTTCTGGCTCTCATGGTGCCTCTTATGCGTCAGATTGTTATGCATTGGCTGTTTCTAGTATGTGCGATGAAAGTGAGCCTGTTTCATTTGATGAGGCACAAAGTTCAGAAAATTGGATGGCTGCTATGCAAGCAGAATACGATGCTATTATGAAGAATAGTACATGGTCTTTATGTGACTTGCCCCCTGGCAAGAAGGCCATTGGCACTAAGTGGGTATACAAATTGAAGCGTAAGCCTGATGGCACAGTGGATCGCCATAAGGCTAGGCTTGTTGCAAAAGGTTATGCTCAAGAGAAGGGCATTGATTTTGATGAGACTTTTGCTCCCACATGTCGTATGACCACTGTTCGTAGCATCTGTGCATTAGCAGCTCATAATGGTTGGAATGTACATCAGCTGGACATAAAGACTGCCTTCTTAAATGGAGATTTGCATGAGGAGGTGTATGTATCGCAGCCTCGTGGTTTTGTTCAAAGAGGGCAGGAAAACAAAGTGTGCAGGTTAAAAAGGGCTTTATATGGTTTAAAGCAAGCTCCACGAGCTTGGTATGAAAAAATACATGCATATTTGACTGCACATGGGTTTCAGAATAGTCCAACAGAAAGCACTTTGTATGTTAAACGTGTGGATGGTGTACATCTAATCATTGCTCTCTATGTCGATGACATGCTGCTCACAGGACCAAATGAGAGTCATATTGCTGATTTTAAGGCTGATTTGAATGCCTCTTTTGAGATGTCAGATTTGGGGCATTTGCATCATTATTTGGGGATACAATTTAAGCAGTGTGATGGAGGTATTGCTTTGTGTCAGACAAAGTATATTGAAACATTGTTGCGGAGATTTAGCCTTGAAGACTGCAAGCCTATTGCTACTCCAATGGAGACAGGTTTGAAGTTGAGTCTTCATGATGCTGGAGATCACTTTGATGTCACACTCTATCAGTGTTGGAATTAGGGTTGCAGGAATGCACACACAACTTCAAGAAGATGAGGAAGCTTGAGCACAACACAGTAGTGTATTATGAGTGCCAAAAATGAAAGATAACAAGCCCTAGAAGATAATGGGCGTATATACAATGCACGGGGGAAAAAACCTCCTAGTGAGGGAAAAAGTGCCCCGGCGGTCCTAAGTGTGTTCACACACATCACTACTATAATATGGTAACAAATCCCCCCTGGAGTGATGCGGTGAACAAGAGCTAGCACTCATGTATAGGGAAGTGTCTAGCTATGTGGACGAATCCACAAAAGGGAGTAAGCCCAAAGCTTTGCGAAAAGCTTCGAACTTCTCACGAGGCAGAGCCTTTGTGAAAAGGTCTGCAAGGTTATCCTGTGTTGGCACATAAGCCAAACTGATCTCTCCTGCAGAGAGTCTCTCCCTGACATAATGGTAGTGCACCTCAATGTGCTTCGTACGAGCATGGAACACTGGGCTCCGCGCAACTGCCAATGCGCTCTGACTGTCAGTGAAGATGGTGGTGGCAGATGGCTGCCCAACACCCAAATCAGCCATAAGGCGTCTGAGCCACACACACTCAACCGTAGCTGTGAAAGCTGCCCTGTACTCAGCTTCACAACTAGAAGTGGCCACAGTAGGCTGCTTCTTGCTCAACCATGATATGCATGAGCTTCCAAGCATGAAGCAAAAACCACTCGTGGACACGCGTGTGTCATAACAACCAGCCCAGTCAGAATCTGAAAAAACATGTAAATCTGGCGGCAATGATCCCCCCTTGGGATAAAACAACCCAAGATGCCGAGTACCACTCAAATAGCGAAAGATACGCTTCACTGCCTGCCAATGCTTAATGCCTGGGCTATGCATAAATCTGCTCACCTGTGAGACTGCAAACTGAATGTCTGGCCTCGTAATGCATACATAAATGAGGCAACCAACAGCTGTCTGATAGAGTGTGACATCAAAGTGATCTCCAGCATCATGAAGACTCAACTTCAAACCTGTCTCCATTGGAGTAGCAATAGGCTTGCAGTCTTCAAGGCCAAATCTCCGCAACAATGTTTCAATATACTTTGTCTGACACAAAGCAATACCTCCATCACACTGCTTAAATTGTATCCCCAAATAATGATGCAAATGCCCCAAATCTGACATCTCAAAAGAGGCATTCAAATCAGCCTTAAAATCAGCAATATGACTCTCATTTGGTCCTGTGAGCAGCATGTCATCGACATAGAGAGCAATGATTAGATGTACACCATCCACACGTTTAACATACAAAGTGCTTTCTGTTGGACTATTCTGAAACCCATGTGCAGTCAAATATGCATGTATTTTTTCATACCAAGCTCGTGGAGCTTGCTTTAAACCATATAAAGCCTTTTTTAACCTGCACACTTTGTTTTCCTGCCCTCTTTGAACAAAACCACGAGGCTGCGATACATACACCTCCTCATGCAAATCTCCATTTAAGAACGCAGTCTTTATGTCCAGCTGATATACATTCCAACCATTATGAGCTGCTAATGCACAGATGCTACGAACAGTGGTCATACGACATGTGGGAGCAAAAGTCTCATCAAAATCAATGCCCTTCTCTTGAGCATAACCTTTTGCAACAAGCCTAGCCTTATGGCGATCCACTGTGCCATCAGGCTTACGCTTCAATTTGTATACCCACTTAGTGCCAATGGCCTTCTTGCCAGGGGGCAAGTCACATAAAGACCATGTACTATTCTTCATAATAGCATCGTATTCTGCTTGCATAGCAGCCATCCAATTTTCTGAACTTTGTGCCTCATCAAATGAAACAGGCTCACTTTCATCGCACATACTAGAAACAGCCAATGCATAACAATCTGACGCATAAGAGGCACCATGAGAGCCAGAACGAGTGCGACTAGACAAAGGGGCATCCAACTTGCTGTCACGCAAAGTCTGCACCAGCCATCTAGGCATGTTCCTAGAGCCCTCAATCTCTTGTCTCTCATCCTCAAGTGCATCATGCACATCTGCATCAGATATAGGCTGATCTGTGCCATCATTTAAAACCTGCATAGGCTGAAAAACTGCCTCATGAGGTATTGCACTTGACTGTGCACCACTGAAAAGAGGCAACAATGTATCATAGACATCACGTGAGCTGATATCTGTCTCCTTAGTACATGAAACCAAGGGCTGAACTGCATCTTCCACAAATACAACATCACGGCTAACCAAAATGCGCTTTGTCTGTGGATGATACAAACGATAGCCTTTGCTCTCAGCACTATATCCAACAAAAATACATTTGACAGCTTTGTCATCCAATTTTCTGCGATGTTGCACAGGCACTAATGCATATGCCAGGCAACCAAAAACACGTAAATGGCCAACAGATGGCTTGCGGCTATGCCAAGCCTCATATGGAGTGACAACCTGTAATGCTTTGGTGGGACACCTGTTTAGTACATAAGTGGCACACATGACAGCCTCAAGCCAAAAACCATGTGGTAGACTTTGACTTTTAACCATACATCTTGCCATTTCCATGAGAGACCTGTTTTTTCTCTCAACCACACCATTTTGCTGTGGTGTATACGGCACTGTACATTGGTGTTTTATCCCACGCTCAGCCAGAAATGCATTAAATTCTGAAGACATATACTCCCCCCCTCGATCTGAACGGAGGGTGCCCATCTTACTTTCTGACACATTTTCAGCCATAACCAAAAACTGTTTGAAGCACAAAAACACTTCGGACTTTGCCTTCAAAGGATATACCCATGCATGCCTGGTAAAATCATCAATGAAAGTCACGAAGTAAAGGTAGTTTCCAAATGATGGAGTTTGCATGGGACCACAAACATCACTGTGAACAAGCTGCAATCTGCGTTCAGCTCTCACTGATCCATCTTTGGGAAAGGAAGCACGCTGCATTTTACCCAATATGCAGCCCTCACAAACATGCTTGACAGGTGCCTCAAGCTTAGGCAAAGAAGACACCATTTCAGATTTCTGCAGGCGCAGCAAACTTACAAAATTCAGATGACCAAAACGTGCATGCCACAGTTTTGCATTTGAAATAGCCTGCGTATCCATAATAGCACATGCTGAATCCTCTACACATTTTCCATCCATATTGAGCTTATACAGCCCTCGACATAGTGAACCAGATGCTACAATGATGTCACCACAAGAGAGATCATGAACAGTACATCTGTCATCCACAAATTTTACAACCAAACCTGTTTTGGCAAATGCGGAGACTGACAGCAGATTCTTTTTGATCCCTGGCACATACAATGCATCAAAAAGTGTAAAGGTGTTGCAATTTGCAACATTCAGCACAATCTGTCCAACTCCTTTAACGGGATAAGAGGAGTTATTGGCACAAGTGACAGTATTCCCTGTGGGAGCAGACTCAAGGAAAGTGAATAAACTGCGCTGCGAGGTGATATGCTTAGTGGCACCACTGTCAAAGTACCATACATCTGAATCTACTGCAGACATACATGTGTCATGCAAAGATGGGTCATAACTGCACTGCGCATTGAATGCCCATTCTGTATCTTGAACAACATTAGCAGATTCATTGTTAGAAGGAGAGGCATCTGCAACAGCCATACCAGCCTCTTTCTTCTTAGCCTCTTTCGCAGCCAGCTTAGGACACGCTTTGATGACATGATCATTTCCCTTACAGTACTTGCAAAATGTCTTCTGTTTGTCACCCTTCTTCTCATCTTTGTCTTCCTTCTTTGGTTGCGCAGCATTTGCAGATTTCTGCTTACTAGAAGAAAAGCCAGCTTTACCTTTCCCGCTTCTCTGACTAGCAACGAAAGCTTGATCTGCGACACGCATAATATTCCTGTTTTGCCTTGACTGGTCTTCTTGCAGCAAAACAGAAACTAACTCCTCAAATGATAAGGCATTGGGATTGCCTTTCATCATCAAGCGAAGAGTGGAAGCAAAACCCTGATAAGAATCTGGTAGACCATTCAAAACAGTCTGCACAAGTGAACTGTCTGACAGGATTTCATCTGCAGAAATGAGCTGCTCTTTGAAATCCTTGATCTTTGTCAAAAAGCTATCCATAGAATCACCTTCGTTCATATGCTCACTCTCCAACTGTTTTCGGAGGTAAGCAACACGAGCCTCATTTCTTGCCTGATACAATGTGGCAAGTACATCCCAAGCATCCTTAGAAGTCCTGCAGGAGCGAATATGTGGGATAATGGTACGTTTGACAGACAGCGCAATCAAGGCATGAGCCTGCGCATCTCTACCATCCCAACGAATCTGCTCTGCTGAAAGTGGTGGTTCTCGAACAGCTGCTACAGCACTTGTGCCTCCACCATCATCAACAGTACCTGTTTCTGATGTGTTTGCAGCATTCCCAGCCACAATAGGACGTGCATCAATACCCTGCACAATGTTCCATAACCCCTTTGCTACCAATACATGTCGCATCATATATGCCCACAATGGATAGTTGGTGCCATCCAACTTATCCTCAGCAGCCAACATGCGGAATACATCATTGTTGTCAGCCATGGCCAATGACTGTACTACTAGATGTAAATGCTGTCTGTAAGAGGTAAACCTGTATAAAATCGACCTGTGCTATGTAGCACAGCCCAAAACAGACGAATGGGCACCTGTCCTGCAGATTTTAATCTTGACAGAAAATCTGCACAGTAGGACGATTTTGCCTGCGCAGTACTTGGAATGCAAAAACGGAGGGCGAAATGACTTCAGATCAAAATTCTGAAACGAACAAGCCCTACGGGCTTTCCCACGGCATATACTAACCTGCAGACGCTCGTGAAACCTCGTCGCAATCGGAGGAGATGAAGCGGCAGGTGCCGGTGATGCTGCCCGGGAGGAGGAAGCCTGCTCTGATACCAATTGTTGGAATTAGGGTTGCAGGAATGCACACACAACTTCAAGAAGATGAGGAAGCTTGAGCACAACACAGTAGTGTATTATGAGTGCCAAAAATGAAAGATAACAAGCCCTAGAAGATAATGGGCGTATATACAATGCACGGGGGAAAAAACCTCCTAGTGAGGGAAAAAGTGCCCCGGCGGTCCTAAGTGTGTTCACACACATCACTACTATAATATGGTAACAATCAGACAGCTGTTGGTTGCCTCATTTATGTATGCATTACGAGGCCAGACATTCAGTTTGCAGTCTCACAGGTGAGCAGATTTATGCATAGCCCAGGCATTAAGCATTGGCAGGCAGTGAAGCGTATCTTTCGCTATTTGAGTGGTACTCGGCATCTTGGGTTGTTTTATCCCAAGGGGGGATCATTGCCGCCAGATTTACATGCTTTTTCAGATTCTGACTGGGCTGGTTGTTATGACACACGCGTGTCCACGAGTGGTTTTTGCTTCATGCTTGGAAGCTCATGCATATCATGGTTGAGCAAGAAGCAGCCTACTGTGGCCACTTCTAGTTGTGAAGCTGAGTACAGGGCAGCTTTCACAGCTACGGTTGAGTGTGTGTGGCTCAGACGCCTTATGGCTGATTTGGGTGTTGGGCAGCCATCTGCCACCACCATCTTCACTGACAGTCAGAGCGCATTGGCAGTTGCGCGGAACCCAGTGTTCCATGCTCGTACGAAGCACATTGAGGTGCACTACCATTATGTCAGGGAGAGACTCTCTGCAGGAGAGATCAGTTTGGCTTATGTGCCAACACAGGATAACCTTGCAGACCTTTTCACAAAGGCTCTGCCTCGTGAGAAGTTCGAAGCTTTTCGCAAAGCTTTGGGCTTACTCCCTTTTGTGGATTCGTCCACATAGCTAGACACTTCCCTATACATGAGTGCTAGCTCTTGTTCACCGCATCACTCCAGGGGGGATTTGTTACCATATTATAGTAGTGATGTGTGTGAACACACTTAGGACCGCCGGGGCACTTTTTCCCTCACTAGGAGGTTTTTTCCCCCGTGCATTGTATATACGCCCATTATCTTCTAGGGCTTGTTATCTTTCATTTTTGGCACTCATAATACACTACTGTGTTGTGCTCAAGCTTCCTCATCTTCTTGAAGTTGTGTGTGCATTCCTGCAACCCTAATTCCAACAGAAGGAGCCCAAGGCCTCGCCTTCGACATCAAAAAAGACCCCACACTTAAGCAACTATTCGGCTATGAGCGCATACAATGGATGCTTTCTTGGCACCTAGAGACCTTTGAAGACATGATAGAGACAGCCTTCTAGAAAATCAAAAAAGCTTTCAATACCTCGAATCATGGTACAATTTTGTCCACATCTAGTCCCTCTACTACCGTCAATACCCTCTTCTTCTTCTTCTTCTTCTTGGTCTCTCTCTCTCCTCCTCTTTCACACATAAAGGCATTGAGTTAGGAGTTGATCTTTCCATAGCTCTTCTCTACCTAGCTCAAGGAAAGCTCCACTTGGGTGACACAAGTGGTGATGGAGTGAGCCCCTAGTGGCTTCACATCGAGGAGTTAACCCTCTTAGGGTTGGCTAAGTGCGTGTTCCTGAACTGACCCTTGCATCTTGAATGCTCATTTAGGTGAACATATATATATCAACTCATCAATTCTCAAATTAAAAATCATATCAACCACATTCGAATTTATCATCTCGATAGTATTAATGCTTATAATTTCAAGTCTTAGATTTACTCGTATATACTGCCAGTAAAGAGCCTGCATAAAGGATTTATTTTTATTCCAAAAGTGTTAATTTCATTAAAATTGATTTTATGCATAGAAAGATGCATATATATATATATATATATATATATATATATATATATATATATATATATATATATATATAGTCCCTACATCCTGTAAGGTCTTAGAGTGCATTTCTTTGCCAAGATTTTGGGTTTTGGATATTTAAAGATGCGTTTTAATTGTAGATCTTATGTAATCTATGGCACTTTTCTTTAATTAATTTTTGGAGATGATCTTATGAACTCTATGGCACTTTTCTTTAATTGATGTCTTGAGAGGATCATTATCACATTCAATATAGAATTCGATGCACAACATCCACACATTTTATATTATGAAATTAATATTTGTTTTACCTGAAACATGCATAAATAGGTTTCAACGTTTTATTATATCTCCAATTACGTTAATAAGGCTAAAAGTTGTGACATAATCCCATGTTTCAATACTTTTTTTATATCTCCAATTATGTTAATAAGGCTAAAAGTTATGACATAACTCCATGTTTATTTGTGGATGATTGAGTGTTCTTCTTAGTGAACAGAGGACCAAACCTCCCATTCACGTAGAGAAGCTTTGTTCATTTCATGGTCTCTACGTTTGAAGAAGGTTTTGTTCATTTTAAGAAATCATAACCCATGCTACCTTGTGGTCTAAGGAGGAAGACCTTTGAGGGGAAAGAAAAGCACGCTTAGCAAAAGGTAAATTGATACTATTGTAATGAGTCTCCTGCTCATAAAAAAATGAGTTAGAAGAAATATGAAACATATTTCTTAAAAAGGATATGTAAATATATGCACAATAAAGTTAAAGCTCTTGCATAATAAAGTTAAAGCTTCTGCATTGTCAATTGGATCTAGACCAAAAAAAAGTTAATATTGAATCTATGCATAATAAAGTTAAAGCTCCTGCATTGTCAATTGGATCTAGACCAAAAATGGCTAATATTGAACTATCATAGCCTAATATTTATTGTCTTAGGATATGCACAATAAAGTTAAATCTCTTTCATTTTGTATGACTTGTCAATTGGATCTAGACAAAAAAAAGGCTTATTAATTATAACAATTGAATGCATGGTTGTCCTTGTAAATTGGTGATAGCGGTTATAACATCTTATAAGGTTTCAACCAAAAACTTTGAGCAACGTCACAAAGAAGGCATATGTCTTGGAAGCATGTGTCAATAGCCTTATAATAGTTAGGACATATGTATGCATATGTCTTGGAAGCATGTGTCAATAGCCTTATAATAGTTAACTACCCTTGGTAGCTACAATTACAAACTAGGAAAATCATAAGTATGCACATATGATTAGAGCTAATCATATGATAATATCATAACTATGCATATGTCATTAGAGTTAATCCCAATCACCTAAATGATATCATAATTATGATTATATCATAACTATGCATATATGATTAGAGTTAATCCCAATCACCTGAATGATCATTCTTTGATCATCAAAGAAATAGATATTGTATACAATTGAAACAATACCCTATAAGATGTGGAGAGACTCATGAAATTTGACAAGAATCTAGAGTGCTTACTTTATCTCCGTGTGAGTAAGGATCATTTCTAGATAGATTTAAAACTGTCCATTTTGGAGATAGCTAACAAAGTTTGATTTAGAATTTAACATATGAATGGCATAGCCAAGGATTACCTAAGAGTTTGAAAGTCGAATTGATAAAAAGCAACCCAACATTTCTGTGGCTATGCTTAAGTCTCTTAAGGCATTTGTTGGTGACTAGTTTGTCACCACTTTTAACTTCTTGTGGTTATGCTCATGATTCTTGATAGTTGAGATAATTGAGCAATAGTTAGATGTTCTAGATGGTGGAATCAAATGTTTATTTGTTTTTTTTAAAAGTGGACTTTTATGCACCCACAAAGCGAGCCTTGCCGGTCCCTTTTTAGATTGCAACATCACATGGGTGTAGCATAAAAGATTTGAACTTGGGACCTCTATCTAGAGACTCTTCTTCTTTGAAAGACCTAAAGGTCCTAAGAAAGTGTAACTTTCAAACATATGCTATTCTTGGAGATTTTATAGTTATTAGATGTTGGTCTTATGAGCACCTTGTGTGGTAGAAGTTGTTGCTTTTTCCTTGGCTAGAGTTGTCTCGGAAGAGTATGGGTGTGTTGAAATTTTGGAACAAAAGTAGATAGAGGCCTTGGCCTTGAGAATGCGTACGGGCACTAGTAGAGGCTAAATCAACCATCACTTCGGATATGGACCCTATTAGCTCCATAAGATGTCACAATAGACATGCAATTGTCACCTTTAACACTATAGAGAAAGAGGTGCAGTTCTTAAGTAGTGAATGGAACTCAATTTGGAATAAAGCTTAAATCACAATAGAATGCATTTTGAACTTCTTTGGAGGATAATTCTCTATCTATCTCTCACATACACAATATACTGCTAAATCTAGTCAGGTAAACCTTGCCCTACTAAGATGCCAAAATATGACTACCATACTAGGGTGGTTATCCCTTCATGACATCCTGTAGCCATAGTCATCCCAAAGGATAGCTACATGTGACACCAAGGGTAGAGGATTTATAGGGCTTAAAGAAAATGCTAAAAGAGAATCATTCACAAATGGGAAGGGTTTCATAACCCTTGGAAAAACTATACACTATGAGGTAGTCACACTGACACAATGGTGGCACAAACACAAGCAAGGACAACATTGCAAAAACCACACATAGTAGAAACATCATTTGCTGACAGCAAGGGCACACTAGGTACTTGCCACACATGAGCCCTACTTCATATAGCTCCAACCCTTATTCACAAAAGAGATGCAGGTGGGGCTATTTGCATCTGCAAAGATATGGACAAAGATGTTTTCTCCTCAAAGAAGTGTTCACATGTCTTGACCATGAAAGCTTGAAAGTATTGAAAGGATCTAATTTAGTACATTCCATGTTGTTAGATAACCGATCAGGTGTACATTATTCCCATTATAGAATTCTTCTTTAAATCTCTCGTTTTGTATCAAATTAATCTTCCGAGCAAGGCAAGACTATGGTGAACCTTCACACACAAAGGCGCAAGTGCCCTAGCAGAAATGAGAGCTATGCATTCCATGAAGTTTGTGGTGGATGCTCCCATAGCCTCCATGTTATGGCCCAAGGAACATTAGGTTGCATTTTGAAAGGAAATGTTTTGAAGGGTGGCTTCACATATAAAGGATGCAAAAGCTTGAAAGCTTCACCTTCAAAACCATCAGCTTCTCTATTATAAATTCCCCCACCCACCATAGCCATCACTGCTCGCTCTCTCTCTCTCTCTCTCTCTCTGTCTCTGTCTCTCTCTCTGGCGCGCGCACTCTTGCTTTTCCTTTCTCTTTCTGTGATCAGATTTTGATCTTATACCGCGATTTTATTCAACGGGGTTCTCTGGTCTTCCGTATTTGGTACATTCCTTCTCTCTCCTCCGTGAATTGTCATGAATGGTTAGGGTTTCGTTTTGTTTTTTGTCTGCGTTGCGTGTTTTAAAGAAATAGGTTTCTTGCTGAGTCTGAAAGCAGTCTTGTTGTTGCCATGGATTCATCAGAAGACCATTGAAAACTTGCTTGTTTTTTGTGTTGGATATGGGGGAAATCTGCGTTGGATGTGGAAAAAGCTTGTGTCTAAAGAAAGGCTAATGAAGAAACCGCTTGATTGTGTGGGGAAATGTTTGCAGAAAGGAGGCTGTAAGAGATGTCCGCGGGCGGAGGTAAAGTCTGTGTGGGGATCGCCATAGCTGAGGGAAGAGCAGAAGCACAGAAAGAAGAACAGAAGCAGAAGCAGAGTACGAAGATGACAAAGGACGAGATGGTAACAGAAGAGAAGAGCAAGCATGGCGATGATGATGTGTCCCTGCGATGGGGTCAGTGCAAGCGGCCTAGGTTCGCAAAAGCCTGTGCAATCCAACCTGCTCAGAGATCAGATATGGCATGCGCACCTGATGCAAGAGCGGCAGACCATTTATCCCACATGCAATGGAAACCTGCTGCTGCTGAGATTTCAGCCAAAGGGGAAACAGAAAATAGGTGAGGCTCACTGAAAAACCATGCATGCCATCTTTGTTGTTTTCTTGTATGTCAAACTATTGCCTTTTTATATGTTTTTAAGGTTGTGATCTGAAATCCTATCTGTCTGTGTTTTGTTTTCTCTTTGGATGTGATCCGAAACCCTTCTAGGCGCTTCATTTTATGTATGGATCCCGACATCTGAAACCATATCTATGTGTTTTATTTGGATGGAAAAACCATACTTCTGTTTGTTTTATGTGATCTGAAACCATACTTATGCGTGTTTATGACTGTGATCTTTGTGTTTTGGTTGATATATGGACATCGTCTCAAACCCTGCATCAGTTTAATATTATACTTCTATGTGTTTTTTCCAAACACATGAATGCCACATACTATCATTTGGTTTCTTCATTACAAGAATGCGACCTGTGTGTTTTGATACATGGGCATCATCTCAAAACCTGCAACAACGTGTTTTATGCTCATGCTATTTGAAACCTGTCTTCTTCAATGAAACTTTTGTGTCTCATCTTTTATGAACAAAGTTGTTCCTAAATCCTACTTGTGTGTTTTCGTCATTAGATGAATGTGATTCTACTTTTAGGTGTTTCCAGAGATTATACCAGATTCTGCTTCTTTATGCTTTCTGTGTAATGTTGCCTTATTGTGTGTTTACATTGATACATGGACATCGTCACCATGTTTTCTGTGTTATGAAGCTAAAATTTATATTTTCTCTCATGTCTTGTCACAGTTGTATTGATCGGCAGTCTCCTCCCCTTGAGAAGCCTGACAAGGGTTGCGCTTCTAGAGAAAAAATTACTAGCAACAATCGGTCCTCTCCCCACAGAAATGGCCAGACTCGCAGAAGAACGGAACTGGAATCCTTGCATGACAAGCCCTTGATGATTGGGGATCTTAGCTTGGCAATCTCCAAAAGGCCTAAGCTCTTGATCTCCCTCTCTCACAAGGAGAAAGAGGATGATTTTATGGTCATGAAGGGCTCAAGACTGCCACAAAGGCCGAGAAAAAGGGCCAAGCATGTGGAGAAATTCGTGTCGGTAAGATCCCATCCCTCGACAAATAACTTATCTCGCATGTTTGGCTTCATGTCTCAGCATTAGTTTGCATGATGCATGTTTTCTAGTATGGAGTTGTATGTATCTTATACATTTTTGATTTGGTGTTTTCTCATTGCAGTATGTTAGTCCCGGAGCATGGCTTTGTGAAGTGACGTTAGATAGATATGAAGTGAGAGAGAAGAAGTGTTTAAGGAAGGTAATTGTATATGCTTTTTTCAGTGTGTATTTGTTTATGAAAAGATTTATTCGCTTCTTGTTGACCTCCTTTGCTCTAGTACCAGAATTGGACAGCCCACCACCACCACCAACACCACATCCATCACTAGTCTTGTCTTTCTTTTTTTGTTTGTTATATAGTGGTCTTGCTTCTGCTCGTAACTAATAGAGTGTGTCTATGCAGAAACCTACAGGCTTGAAGGCAATGGGGAGTCTGGATAGTGATTCTGAATAGGTGTTACCCTCACATGATGCGCATTCGGGTCTTATTTTTTTGGTCCTCACCAAACTGGCAAATTTTTAAGAGGCCAGTCATTATAGGCACTCTTGTTTGCCCTAATCTGTTTGTAAATAGCAGAGTTCTTGTCTCGAAGATCCTTTCCATGGTCAAACCGATGCCAGGATGGGCTTGTAACATGGAAGATCTTGCAGATGTATCATCACTTCCAGTATTCTCGGACACTCGGTAATGGTGCAGAATCGTGCTTCATTTTACAGTTTGGGCAATAGTTGAGCACACGCATTGATCAACCACTCTTTGTAAGGCTTATTTGCAATTACTTTGCTCTTTTAGTGTAATTCTTAGACAAGTCGCAAGTGTTTTGTCATTTTGGTTGAGATGGTGCTCTATTGGTTTTTGGGTAGCTGAATGTGACATGATTCATCAATCAAATTGCATCTCATAAGTTGCTTTCCTGTAATAATTGAAAAGGTTATGAAATCATCACAATTCCATTCTTAAACCTGTGTTGATTGATATATATTGTATACATGTTTCTGTAGTGCTGCGTAGGGATGAGCCATGTGAAAAACCTAGGATGTATGAATATCATTCAGCATAATTAATCAGATATTTACTATCCCTTTTGTACGAAGTATCCTTTCTCTACACTAGTAGTAAGGTCCTCCATGACCAATCACCAGAACTATCCAATATGGAACCATTAACAATCGAGGCTTAAGGCTTACCTCCCAGTCCTCCAGACTCGCTCCGAGTTGGAGGCCATAGCTACATCTTTGGAGAAGTTCCCCCGCAGTAAGACCTGGCACGGGCCATGCTCAACGATGTCAGACTAGATGATCGTAATAATTTATGAGCCTAGGTTTCACTCGAGACCTCGCTACATCCTCGGAGAAGCTCCCTCGCATTAAGACTTGGCGACCCATACCACCAGGCTACATCCTACAAGTGTCGTCTTGTGGTGAACAACCTTGATGGGCCATGCTCAACGATGTTAGACCAAATGATTGCAATAACTCATGAGCCTAGGTTTCATTTATATAGGCCATTGGGCTTTATAATTAGCCCCAATGCTTTTATAACCCTATAATTAGTTATAAGCCTACACTTATAAGCCTCTTCCCACATTAGGGATATCTTCCCATTAGGTGCCCCATGTTTTGCTTCCAACTTGGCCCTGCACTAGTGTGCACTTGGCTTGGATGTAACACTAGTGCACCTGGCTTGGATGTAATGTACTTGCCCCCTCAAGGACCATTGATGTTGAAGGGGCTTGGAGACTCATAGATTCTCACGTAGCCTTCCTTTGAGATCTCCACCTTCACTTAATCAAGTACTCATCATAAGCAAAATGTCTTGTACATTGATCCAAAACCGCTTGAAGTTCTTGGGGAATATATCTAGTTCGCTCTTCTCGAGCTAATTCTTGGATAGGAATAACCATGCTGGAATTGCTTGATCGTGCTTTCAATCTATTGACATGAAAGATGGGATGAACCATGATTTGTGATCTATCGAGGAAGTTCTAGGCAGTACGTAACATCACGAATCTTCCTTTTGATCCTAAACTGACCACAAAACCTTCCTTTTGATCCTAAACGGACTACAAAACTTGGAAAATAGCTTGTAATGTTTCTTGTATGCAACACCCAAAGTATCCATGTCTAAGAACTTGGGAGATCTTTTTTGGTTAGCGTAAGTTTGAGCTCGATCCTAAGCCGTCATTACACTCTTCTTGACATATCCTCAAGAAATCTCTCCTTGTTTGATCTTTGGATTTTACCCAATCCTATAGTAATCGGTGATTGAGGTTGAAAACCATACACAAGCATAAAAGACTAAAGCCTACCGTTGAATGCTTATTAGTGATGTACACAAATTCGAAGTTGTAGAAGGTACCTTTCCCACTCTGATTGCCTTTTTGAACCAAAGGTCCATATCATGTCCTCCAAAGTTTGATTAGTAAGATTACTCTTCGGATGATCAGAGGAAGACATGTGTAACCTTGTTTCCAATTTAGAAATATTGCTCGTTAAAATCTCATAGTGGACTTAGGGTTGCGATAATTGACTCTCTCTTCATGCAACCCATAAAGCTTGTATAATTGCTTTACGAACTAAGCAACTAGCTCATCACTTAATTGTAGACAATGTTGGGAGGAACCTCACCATCTTTATCAGTTTATATCATGTGTTTGATTCGTTCGAGGTAACCTAGCTGATAAAGTCCATCAAGATATTTTGCCATTTGGCTTTTGGTATCTCTAGAGGTTGAAGTAAACCACCTTGCTTAAGGTGATTAGCCTTATTCACTTTGGACTCTTTACACAATCCTCTATATATGATTGCATGTATGGCTACAACAAACTTTGAATGGTTCTCTGGCTTCTTCAAGGCATGGATGACTACACGAAACTCCTCTCTTGACTTAGATATCGCATCTCAGCCTAACTGAGCTTGCTCTCAAAGGAAACTGGACGATCATCTTGAAAAAGAGCTGCTCTTATGGCAAAATCACTAGCATCCATCTTGACCACAAATGGCTTGTTAGGATCCACTAAATACAACATAGGTGTCATAGTCATCAACTCTTTCAAAGCCTTGAAGCTCTTGTTAAGGACTTCATTCCAAATAATTGGAGGACTATTCTTGCTCTTCTTTTTCATAATCCCCTTTGGGAGTCGAGTCAATGGCATAATTTTGGATAAACTTCAAAAAGAAGCTCGTAAAACTCAAAAAGGAATTTATATGTTGTATAGTCCAAAACATTGGCCACTCAAGAACTTGTCTCATTTTGTCTCAGTCTACATGTATACCACTTGAGTGAGGATATGACCCAAATAAAGGATCTTTGTTTTAAAAAAGTCACTTGGATTTCTTTATGTACAGCTTCTCTTATCTCAATATTTGCAAGATAGTCCTAAGATGATGCACTTGCTCGTGATATATAAGTATGTCATCCAAGAATATTGCGACAAACTTTTTCAGATATGGATGATGTAAATCATTCATTATCTGCGTGAAAGTAGTTGGAGCATTGGTCAAATCAAATGGCAAGACCAAAAATTCATAGTGATTGTACCCAGTACAAAAACCCATCTTCGACATATGCTCAGATTGATGCTTGATCATATGATGCCTCAACTTCAAATCAATTTTCGTGAAGTACTTTGATCCTCGAAGCGGGTCCACGAGATCATCCATGGGTTTTCGGCACAATCTTAGATTGATTTCTAATCGCATGATACCTAGACCTCAAATTGATTTTCGTGAAGTACTTTGCTCCTCCAAGCCAGATCCTCGAGATCATCCATGTGTGGCAATGGATACCCATTCTTAATTGTGAGTTTGTTAAGCCCTGGTAATCTACGTGGAAGCACATTGTGCCATCCCTTTTCTTGGACAAAAAGCATAGGTGTCTCCCATAGAGACTTACTTGGCCGCACAAACTCTCGCTCTGGATAATCTTGTAGTTGCATTTAAATCTCATCCTCCTTGTTTAGACTAAATTGATATTTCCAAAATTACATCAACTCGATCCAAGGTCATGATGTGCAAGGTTCTTGTGATAGTCGCCCATGCGCATCTCTACGTTTGGAATTGTCTTGCCCCAAATCTCTGGCACCATGCTCGTTGCAAAGTTCAGTTGGTATTTGTGGTCACTTGCTACCATTGGTAACCATAGTTTTGATACCAAAAGCGAGCACTCACAAAGTTATGACTCTGTTGCCATTATTAAAAAGTACATATATGATCCAACCCTCCATCTTGAAGAGATCATGCTTGCCGAAGGCCAAAGTACCTGGAGAGTATTCCTGGCACAAATTGCGCTTTAGGTGATGAATTTCAAAAGTAGGGATATGAGGATTACTTGAGTTTTTATGAACAAAGACCGACTTGCTCTTGTTCTTGTTTGGCCCTAGTTGGTTGCACTCAAAGCACACTCTTGTCTTCTTTGCTTCTGCCTTTTGGGCCGCCTTTCGTTCTTGTCGAGCCTTCTTGGTACTTTGCTATGGTGGAGCCGTCGACTGTTGGGGTTTGGATGAGCTTTTACTACCACCACGTGTGGAGTCTGTTTGTGATCATGGACAGTATCAAAGTTGTGGGCAAATTTAATAACATACTCCAGAATCTTGGCTTCATTCCGGAAGACCTCTAACTAGTAATTGGGATCTAACCCATTCGTAACATCGGCATGGCGTGGAAAGGTTCCACTTTACACTATGCCATATAAGTATGGAAGTCGTTCAAATAACTCTCGAATCGTTTCCCCAACATGCTCAAATATTACAGTTTCCAATAAACCCCTATTGAGCTTATTGTGGCAAACTACTTGCAAAAAGCATCAATAAACCCTTGCCACATTGTGGCATTGGGCTGAAAATCATGCCACCAGATATAAGCAGTGTTCTTTAATAACATCTAGGCTTGAGAAATGCTTCGATCATTGAGTGCACCAATCGAGTCAAAGTAAATCGTCCATTGGTCCAATCATTCTTCGATTATAGCTTCCTCACACTCCTTTGTCTCTTAGAAAAAAGGCACAGCTTGAAATTGTAATTCGTTTTGAGGGCCACCAAGCCGACTCAAATCTTGTAACATCGTTTCAAGTGCGACGAGATGATTGGTCATGGCAGTCATATTAGCTTGCAAGTGTTGAGACCTTGCTCCATCCATACGTGGTGCTCAATCGTAAAAGGAATCTGTGTGGGATCATTATCTTGAGTATTAACTTGTGGGATGGTAGGTTTAGATGGCTCCTCCATGGGAAGGAAGTGAAAGTCAAGAAAGGCTGTTAGGGTGGATGAGAGGGTTGAAGCGAAGTTGGTAGCTTTCGGAAACCAATAGCTTGGAGATGGCATACATAGACCTTGCACAACCTATCTGTATGAGTAAACAAGAAGGGTGAGATTGAATTTATAGAGATAATGAGTTTAAAAAGCACTCTTAACTTTAGTTTTGTGTTTTTTTAAAAGGTGAAGCTTAAAATGAAGCCCCTTCCTACTTAAGCACAAAAAAGAGCTCACTTATGCTTTTTTAAAATCCCCAGCTTTTCCCTATTTTGAGAACCATGCCTCCTTTAGCCTTCTTTTCCCTTTCGTGTTAGATATAGGCTCTGATACCAATGTAAGGTCTTCCATGCCCTGGAACTATACGACATGGAACCATGCAAAAGTGAGGCTTAAGGCTCACCTCCCAACCATAGGCTCACCTCCCAGCCATAGAGTCCTCTAGGCTCACCCTCAAGTTGGAGGTCATAGTTACATCCTTGGAGAAGCTCCCCCGTAGTAAGACTTGGCTTCCCATACCACCAGGCCATACCTTACATGTATCATTGCAATGAACACCCTACATGTATCATTACAGTGAACACCCTTGATGTATCACTGCAGTGAACACCCTTGATGTATAATGCTCGACGATGTCAAACTAGAATAACTTATGAGCCTAGGTTTCACTGATATAGGCCATTGGGCTTTACCTCCACAACGATGTCAAACTAGAATAACTTATGAGCCTAGGTTTCACTTATATAGGCCATTGGGCTTTACCTCCACTACTGTTATAAGCTTTTAACTCCACTGCTGTTATAAGCTTTTAACGCTACAATTACTTGTAAGTATGGCTTCACTTTTAAGCCTCTTCTCACATTAAGGATACCTCCCCACTAGGTGTCCCATGTCATGCATGTAGAGTGATTGATCCCGCACTAGTGTGCACGTGTTTGATGTAACACTAGCTAAGAAACAATTAAGGAATTTCCAAGCTCTCTTTCTTGCGCCATCTATATTACTTGTCATTGATTAGCTTGTGTCTTTCAAATTCGTCTTATTGGTTTTTAGCTCTCTATTTAATGGTAAAGGGTCACCAAATGTGGACTAGAGATTAAAAAAAGAGAGCTCCTCACTCTTTCACAATGCTAGAAATCTCATGCAGTGAGGGGATCCAAATTAGGGTTTTTGCAAAAAATAGGGTTTAGTGATTGCAATTAATTACTAAGAAAAGCTTTATTAACTTGAGATGGCAAAATGTGGCTTTCTACAAGAAAGTCTTTCAAGAAATAGAGGGAAAATATTCCAAGAAGTAGTGAGAATGGACCAAAAGATACAAATGAGAGGTATTTATAGACCTAGGAAGGAGAGGGCTTCAAGATCAAACTATTCCTTGTGACCCTTCAACTTTCAACTTCCACATCATGTGACTATGTAGAGGACGTTAGGATGGCGTTTGAAATAGGGAGGAAGTTTGCAACAAACATAGCACCTAGAGGCTCAAAGTTGGGTAAAACCAAGCTACCTTTACCCCTATGTGACATCCATAATTTCAACAGTTTTACCCATAACCTTTGCCAGGAAATTGTCCCTTTTATATAATTATACTCAAAGGCCTTACTTTGACAAAGAGAACCTACATAACTCACATGGAGACCTTTGTACAACGCTTGGGCCTAATGGCTCATGGGAAATAACAGGTTGTAAGTGGGTATCTTGACTAAGGTCCATCCTTAGAAATATCTCCTCTGCTTATTATTGCTTACATCACGAATATTAGTGGGAAATAAAGGATACATATAATTAAAAAATAAACTTCTTTAAACATGTTCAACTAATTGAGTAACAACAAGACAAAAGAACATTAGTCCAAAACAAAAATGAAAAAAGGTATGTGTTGATGCCTGCAAGCATGCATTTATATGAGAGAGAGAGAGAGAGAGAGAGAGAGAGAGAGAGAGAGAGAGAGAGAGAGAGAGAGAGAATCAAAACCTCTTAGTAGGCAAAGCAAATACATATGTTCTGATCATGATGAGTTGCTCATTGGGTTTTGATAGAGTCTACAACATAAGCAAGATGAAATAAACATATTCACAATGTGTATCATAGAGTTGGAAGTCTTAATTTAGCAAGTGTTTAAAATCTCCATTGTGAACACTTGTGGTGTTCAGGGAGGGAGTTTTAACTCATATCTTGGAGCTCTCCCTCTCTCTCTCTCTCTCTCTCTCTCTCTCTCTCTCTCTCTCTCTCTCTCTCTCTCTCTCTCTCTCCCCCAAAAAAAGAAAAGAAAATAAAAAGAAAAGTGAATATACTTAGCTCACAGTAGTGGAAGTACAAGGAGATATTGGGCTACAAAATGAGAAGCTGAGCAGTTACAAAGAACTAGTAAATGACCCGTGGCTTCGCTCCCTTTTTGAAAGTTCTAGCCCCAAACCTATGCCAAAGCTCTTGTTTCCTCTCTTGAACCTGCCATGTGTAATTCTTGCTCTCTCTGAATGTAATTTTTCCGTTCCCATGTGTAAGGCTTGGGAAGAGTGAAAATGAAGAGTAGATATAGATAAAAGCTTTCATGATTATTAAAAACTTAGCTTGAGAGAAAAGAGGTTGATAGAACAACAAAATTTTGTGACTCTCCTATATTTACTTGGGTAGGTGACATGGTAGGGTATGGTTGGCCAAAAAAAAAAGAGAGTAAAAACACAATTGCCTAAACGAGCTTGAGACTCTAATTACAAGCTTTTGCTGCAATGGTCGCTCATTCAAAAGCACACGGTGAGTGATCATTCAGTCATATTTTCTCTCTGTAGCTTTGTTTACAGCAACAAATATGTTGATAATAGCCGTTAGAAAGCATGAGTGGCCTTATAAACTTCTCTATAATGGTCTCATGTCACCGAAGACACAGACTATTGAGGATTTAGTGTAAATATGACATTCATTAATCAATATGATAAATGTGTCTTTTCTACAATGAACATGCTTAAACAGGGCGATGTATGTTTTATTGATGAGGCACATGTGGATTTTTGCTTCGAAAACCTTATGCTAGAATCATATTGGTGTTTGGTGGTGGTAACTCCTTGCTTTTTATTGGGTCATGCTTGGGCTGTCCTCACTGATCCATTCATAAGATACAATATGATAACTAGCCATAAGTGAAGCCCCTTTGCTCATATGCTTTGGTGTATTTTGCATCCACCCAAATCCTAAAGTCACAAGAAAACTTAGAAGTTGCTCACATGTATTCATTCGCATCTTTAATCAAAATTGCTAATGAGAATGCTCAAAAACGATTTTGAAGCGAGTGCTAACCATGTAAGCACATTGTCACATGCTATATAGCTATGTAACTATGTAACATTGTACTATTCTTCTCCACTTTCAACATTGAAAGTGCTAATCTAAATGGGGGAATGGCACGTTCCTCTATGATTATAATTTTAAGGAGAGACTTGTGCCACCTCTCTGTCATACCTTGTGTATGGTCCTTTTTTCTCCCACTCATATATGCACTGAAGAAGCATTTTTGCTGTAGTTGGAATGGTTAACTTCATCAACAACGGATATTGGTTTATATGTTGATGTGCTTGAGGCATCTTCTCAACGATCAGAGAAAAATTAGAACCATCATTGGATAAAGGCAGAAGAACTTCTTCTTGGTGGCTTATGTGGTAGACTCTGACCAATCTCTTTAGTTTCTTATTGGATTGTGCACCGTTACCGTATATGTCACCATGCATACTATGCATGTACATGTAAACTATCATCTACATATTGTATATTAAGTATGTGTACACCATGTATGTTTACTTGCATGTTTAATCTCTGTATCCTTGGTTTGATCTCTCTCTATATGTAGCACGTATGTGTCTTACTTAGTTTCTCCATTTGATCTATGCCTAGTTTGTTTAGTTTCCTGCTATGCATCTACATGTTTGTTAACCATGTATATTCACTTGAATTGTTTATACTGGGTATGATCTCTATACATACCATGTATGTATCTTACTTGGTTTCTCCTTGTTTTGATCTCAGTTTGTTTATCAAGTGGTGTGAATCTTGCTTGATTTAATACATCTTTCTATAAATACTACCATGTATGCATACTATTGTGTGTATCTAACCTAGTTTGGGCTTTGTGTGTATGCTATGTATCTATATGTTGGCACGTCATTGTCCTATAGATTTTTTTGTTTCTTTGCATAATAATTGTATTTGAATGCATTTGTTTGTTTCTTTGCATAATAATTGTATTTGAATGCATCATGTTATCAATTTGTATGATAATTGTATACAAATGTATCATGTCATTTTTTAAAGGCTTACATCTGGTTGGTTTTTGTGATGCAAGGGGTGTGAAGATGTACACTATTCATGAAAGTTATATGCAGTACGGCTTTAGTGAGTTGAGAAGGCAACAATCATACATCAATAGACAACATGAAAGAGAAATAACTCTATACTAATGGAATTTTGGCACGTTTAAAAGCCAATCATTAAAACTAGGCTTTGGATTTATCAAATGGATCCTTCCGGTTCACCCATTTAATGGATTTAGCTATGCAATATATAAAAAGTACTCTCTTGTAGGAGAGAGACTTTACTCCTTCCTATGATGTGTTCACCCCTTCTCTCCATATCTGTGTGTGTATATGTGAAATTTTCCTTGGGGTTTTAAACTTTGAGAATTAGTATCATAAAAAATAGGATACGTGGTGGTTATTTAACAATTTGTGTGAAAGGTTTCCACAAGACTAGGTGTTTCTTTTGTGTTATTGTTATATGACAACTTGCTATGCAATTGTAATGGTCTTTTGCATTGTTTATATGTTCAATATATATCTATTTTCTATCTTACAAAAATTACTACCTAGGCAGACTAGTTCCGTAGTTTCACAAGCTACATGATCTTGTTAACTCCATTTTGGGTTAACTAGATGCTCTTTGCTATATTTAAGAGTGGGAATATGTGTCATAAAAGGGCACTATAAAAGTTGTTATCTTTATGAGAAAGCTGGTTAGTGGGTCACACCTAAGCTCAAATAGTTAACAAGAGTTTTTGGTAATAAGGGTTGGGTATTATCTTATAATGAATGGATATAATCCCCCTTTGTGTTAATAGAAATTTCTAAGCTATCTACCTACTCTTTGCTCTTGTTTGTGTGTGTGTGTGAGTGAGAGAGAGAGAGAATAAAAACAGGGTTTGCATGCTGTGGGATATTGGGAAGCCTTGACCTAGACAATTGAGGTTATGCGTGGATGGATTTGATCCTTTGTTTTTCAAATTAAAGTGGTGATTGTTTGCAGGCCATTGCTTCCGTTGTAGGGAGATGGGTCGCTTCATTTTAGAGTGTCCAGAGGAGGTGAATGCTCAGCCACCCACAACCGCCACAACCGAATGTGTCCCAAGATCCGACTCATAAGGATACATTAGCTCCTATTTTGCCATGTGGTTTGAATATAGAGAAGGGCAAACAAGTAGCAAAACAAAGTGAGCAAGTGGTAGATAAAGGTAAACAAGTTTTGGCAGATACAGAAGATAGCCCTTGGCTTGTGGTGGCGAAGAGAGGCGCTCGCTAGACGGCTAGTTCTAGTGGTAACCAAAATGTGGGTGCTGGTCATGGTGCATCTTCATCATTTCATCCTGGTGCCACAAGATGGACTTGAGAGAAAGATAACCAAGGCAAGGTATCACACTCTCAGTATAATCTGAGACCTCGATTTATGAAGGAAAATCGGGTAAATTTTCCTCTTCTATTTGATAAAAAAAGGGCTATGGTCGCAGCCTAGGACAAGAAGTATTCGGATGTCAAGTGGAGACATGATACATCACCTAATGATGCCCGTACTTTAGGTGAGAAGGAATGGGTGGATGGTTTGCTGTGAAGAGTATGTGAATAGATGGAGAGTGAAGGCATTGAGGATCCTATGCAATATTTTAAGGAAAGAGAGGCCGATGGTGGTACCTCTCATTGACTAGCTTTCTGTTTTGATGGATTATGAAGATTGCTCTTTGGAATGTAAAAGGTGTGTTCACTTTCCAAGAATTATCGCATGTGGCGTACTGTGTTTCAAGGTTAATGGGATATGTTTTGTGCTGTAGAGCATAAACAACATTCCATGGTTGGACAAGTGTATGATTATAAGGAATTTCGTGTGTGTTATAGTGGGCACCCCACTACACAGTCAGGGGTCATGATTACAGTGAAATATTTGTTTAAGCCATCATTGGTTATGCAGGATGTCCGAGGGTGGTTCATTGTTGTGGAAGGAGAGTTTATGGATAAAACATTATGGCTTGTGGGGTTGTATGCGCCTAATGGTGTTGCACAATGTCATCTCAGTAATGTAATGATTTATTATGTTTGTGTATGTGAATCATCCCAGAGCATGCTTCTACACCTCACTTTAATATGGATGGGCCGCCAGAGAGGCTCAATTGGAATGTGTTTGCTAATCAAGTTTTGAAACAAGGATATGTGGTCATGGCTACACCCGCATGAGAGAGGATTTACATATGCCTCTCAACACTATGCGGCTACAAGAGCTTATTTGGACCGAATTTATATTTGCCAGCATGATTTGTTTCTGCCAGAGATATTTTCCATGTAGGTGGCATATAATCATATTTTGTCATATAATCATATTTGCCAGCATGATTTGTTTCTGCCAGAGATATTTTCCATGTAGGTGGCATATAATCATATTTGCCAGCATGATTTGTTTCTGCCAGAGATATTTTCCATGTAGGTGGCATATAATCATATTTTGTCAGATCATTTCTCTCTGGCATTGGAGATGCATAGCCATTTTGTGGATGCTTATAGGCCATTATTGGGAAAGGCTCCTCTCAAGTTTAACCAGACTTTCTTGGAGCATATTTTTTTCCATTAGTTTATGTTGCAGGTGTTACAAAACTTTTGAGACCATGTAACCTCTATTGGGGTGCTGGCTGGGGAGTGTTGTATGTTCAATATTCAAAAGGTTGCTCACTAGTATGGGATTCATAATGCATCATATTTTAGGGAGAAGTTACAGAACCTAAAATCGTTGTTGGTTGATTTGAACCAGGTGGTTCAAGAGGATGGTTCTTACCTTGACATTAAGATAGCTAAGGATTATTTGTCCCAAATTAGGTTGCAACATTGCACGAGAATCAATATGTGAGATATAAGCTTATGGCTCGAATGAATGCCCTAATGGATTCTAATTGTCAGTCACATACGTTTTTTGCTCGTTTGCAGCAAAAGTATGCATGTGAGAATATTGTCATGATGCAAGATAGGCAAGGAGTATTGATTAATGATCCTACTTGTGTTCTAGATGTGTGTATGGACTTTTTATTGCCATTTGTTGGGTCCACAGGAGGTCATATCTCATGATGTCATTGCAGCTATAGAGTCTTTGTTTCACTTGGTTCGTCACTAAATATTAGATGTTTCTGCAAATGAATTGGAAAGATATATTTCTGCGGAGATGAGGTGGAAGATGTGTTGAAGCATTTGCCTAAAGGGAAAATTCCAAGATGGGATGGGCTCCCCAATGAGCTTTTCACAAAGTATGTTGATGAGTTGAAGGTCCCTCTCGCTTCTATTTTTCAGCAGAGGCATGGAATACAGGTATCATGCCTACGAGTTGGAAGATTGGGCTTGTACATTTATTGCCTAAAGTTCCATCCCCAATTAATCTACGTCAATGCAGAACAATCACATTCAAGATGGGTGTTGAAATTTGAGCATAATGATGAGCTATGGTGGATCAAACACTAGAATCAACATCATTAATAAAGTGATTAGCAAATGATTAAGATGTAATTAGTGAAATAGATTAATGTAGGCATGGATACTCAAAAACCAGCAAATTCTCATTAGGGCTATGCCTCAATTTATAGAGTTTACATCAAGCATCAAATCCCATTGATTTCTCCATGATTCACTCCCAGAATATCTCCACCTCTTGCCTGATTCTCTCCACCTCTTCTCTTTTCCCTGAATATCTCCACACTCCTAAATTCCCTCATGCTACCCATTCTCTCCCAGTAAATTCTTCTAACCTTTTCACAGGTTCTTTCACAATTACATCTCCTCTTTTACAGCCTCTATCCAAGAGCTTGTTCCCACACACACCCTATTCACTTGTATATTTCAACACCTCCCCTCAAGTGAATACTCCTAGTACACCTAGACCCTATACCAAGTTTGCCTCCCCTTACTTGGTAGTCTGCGACCAGTTTCTACTCCTCCCCTCAAGTTATCTCAGCACACCTAGACCCTGTATCAAGTTTCTTTCTTACTTGACAGTCCGCGACCAGTGCCTCAAGTCCCTAAACTCCATAGTCCTTGACACACTCTCTCTCTCTATGTGTCCAAGGCTACTATAAGTGCCCGCGACCTTGACTAAAGTGCCACACATACATCTACCACGTGGCCTACATCATCGGTGGCTCAGAGGTGGTTTTACTTTATTGGGGCAGGTTACATTGGGTTGTGGGGTCTCTCTCTCTCTCTCTCTCTCTCTCTCTCTCTCTCTCTCTCTCTCTCTCTCTCTCTCTCTCTCTCTCTCAGAGATTTTCACATGGCTCCTCACTCTTTGGAGCCTCACATCTTCTCTTCTCTTCAGTCTTCTTGTCGTGGCAGCTTCTCTCCACGCGTCTGTCTCTTCTTTCAGTCTTCTTGGGGCAGCTTCTCTTCTTGTGGTAGCTTCTCTTCTCGTGTCCATGTCTTCCTTCAGTTTTTCTTCTTGGTGTGGATCCTCTTCTTGGAAAGAGATATTCTTCTTCTTTCATGGCTGGGGCCATGAGCTTGTCCGTCAGGTCTTTTTGCTCCATGTGAGCAACATGTTTCAATGTTTTGCTGACAGTTCCTTTGGGTTTTTGATGTTTATCTTGTCTCATTATGCAATGCAAACCCAAATTTATGCGGGAGGTCTTACCTCTTGCCTTAATCTGGACAAGGGCAGTGTCTGTTCCCATTTTTACACTGATACAATGTGCCCAATACATAATGCGTATAGCATTCATTCTTATGCACATTCCCAAATGCAACTCTGGCTGTGAATAATCTTGATTTTGAGTGAGATTTACAAGCATTAACCAAGGGTTAAATGCAAAATGATGATTTTCACAATTTTATCAGCACAATTTTATCAGCACAATTTTACCAGAAATTACATTAAATCAAGGGTAACCAATTTGTATGGGATGGTTGGAGTATCAAACCAACTCTGATTTGCAATCTGAAGCTTTAGGGATCTGTATCAGATACCTAATGGTTAATTTGAACCCTCAATTGCACCAAAATACAGTGATTAGCACTGATTAATCATTGATTAGCAAATTAATGCTCTGGTTTGTGTGTAGAAAACAGAGTATGCGGGGAGCCCAGATCTGGTGCCTTCCACTTCAAATGAGCTCAAATGCTTTCAAAGGCATCAATAGCAATGAGTCTAGTAGAGGATTAAGCCAAGAAACATAAGATTTGACCAAATATTGAAAGCTTAATCTCTGTTTTACCAAAGTCACCTGCAGATTTGATGAAGAGCTTTGATCTCAATGTAGACTTGATGAAATTGAATTCTGTCTTCACCAGCTTGTAGAACATGCTTGATTACCCCTTGGGCTAGGAGGAATTAGAAATATTTGATCTGATGAAGTGGAGATCTGCAATTTACTCAGAAAAATTAGCGCTGGCCAAATCGTCGATTTCTCCTGATAGCGCCGGCGGTTTGCTACGTTTTTTTTGATGGGCTTGTAGCCAAAGATGTAAGCTATGATATGCTAGAAGTTTGCAAGGTGCTAGAGATCCTCCACTGGCTGGGGGTGAAGGGGAGAAGTGAAAACTCACTAAGCCCTAATTGTGAGTGTGCAAGGTGCTAGAGATCCTCCACTGGCTGGGGGTGAACCCTCATGCTACCCATTATTCTCTCCCAGTAGATTCTTCTAACCTTTTCACAGGTTCTTTCACAATTACATCTCCTCTCTTACAGCCTCTATCCAAGAGCTTGTTCCCACACACACCCTATTCACTTGTATATTTCAACAATGGGGGCCATGTATAAGATATTTGTAAAGGTCTTGGCCAACAAGTTGCAACGATTTCTTCCTACTTTGATTCATCCAAGGCAATATGGATTTACTAAAGGTCGGAATACTTTGCATAACATACTGACTGTACAAATTGGAATTGATTATGCAAGGGATTCAAGGCAAGAGGTAGAAAAGTCTTATGATCACGTTAGTTGGTCTTTTCTTTCATAGCTTATGCAGGCTATGGGATTTGGCCCTTGCATGTATTCTTTGATTTATACTATTAGCCAACATGTAGCGGCTAGGCTTATAATTAATGGTGAGGTGATTGAGCCCATTCATTTGATGAGATCGGTCAAGCAAGGATGGCCACTTAGCCCTCTCTTGTTTTTGCAATTGTTACACATCAAATCTTATCTCGACAAGATAAGCTAGTGGAGGACGGTGAAGTTGTAGGGCTTACTCTTCCAAGGCAGAGAGCAGATGGTTGGCTAGGCATTGGTAGATGATTCTTTCATGTTCCTTAAGGCTCAAAGAGATAATGTTCAGAAGGCTATGGCTATTTGGGATACTTTTGGTCTTACTTTAGGGTTATACATTAATATGCAGAATTCTATTATGATAAGATGTATTGAGAGTGATTTGCTTGGTTTGGGATGGAATGGATAGGTTATACAAAGGGGATGCATCACACGCCACTTGGGTTATCTGATTGGAGTTGATGTTGATTCACAAGCTTTGTTGGCATGTATTTCTACAAGGATAAATGATAAGTTTGTGTATTGGAAATCTTAGGGTTGGCCTATGCATGTTCGGCTCAAAGTGGAACAATCCATAATGTTAGCATGATATCTTTTTTTTTGCCTGTATTGCATGGATAGGAAAATCTTTGCATCAGATACAACAGCCAATTAGATTTATGCTATGGAAAAGAGCAGGAAATAAGCTAGTGTAGATGTGGATTTCTTGGGAACATGTTACTACTCCGAAGAGGAGCAGAGGGACAGCTCTATCAGATGTCAGATTGCATATGGTCGCTACTAGGAGATGGCCTTTATTGCAAGATATGTGTGTATCTTAAGAGTCATGGGTGGTAATGGCTAAGGCCCTCATAGAGGAGGTCACACTTGTGCATGGTAATACCAGGATTGATGGTACATGGTGGGATGATGTAGTGAATGGTTCCCAACAGGTTTGAGTGGTGGCTTCACCTCTCCTTTCTCATTTGATGATCTCATGGAAGGAGGTGTTGGAACACAATAAATAGAAGCCTTCAGATCAGCGGTTGCAGCTGAATTCTATGGGTGGCAGGTGAGGTGTTAGCTACTTTACAACTTTTCTGGAGTGGCGTGAAACTTGTTGAGCAGCCAAAATTCAATAAAATGGCTCGATTGGGACTAGTGAGAATTATGGATGCTTTGTTGCCACATAGAGGCTGCTTATTATCTTTTCAAAAAATCCGTCAATATTTTCGGGTTCCACGTGGATATGTATAGTTATGGGAGAAGGTGAGGGCAGACCTTACACCGTTTGGTGTGATATTCCTCATTTGGAGGATTAGAAACCTTGGTTAGATTGGGCATTTAGAAAGCCTTAGGACATTTTCTAGAGTGCACCAAATCAAGTGTACCATATGATGATGGAAGATAAGCGTTGGATCACTAAGAAGGCTAATGAGTTATGGAACATCAGGAGAAGTAGGGCCTAGTGGAAGGAAGTAATCTTACAGGGCTAGTGGTCTAAAATTCCATATCAAGGGAATGTGTTCCTATGGCACATGCTAGTTGGAGGCCTACCATTGGGAGAGTAGTTGCGAAGAAAGCAACGGATTGTATCTGGTAATTGTGTGTTTTGTACTACATGCTTGGAAACATGCCCGTATCTTTTCATTTCATGTCCGGTGTGGCAAAGAAGGTGTGGAATTCTCACGTATGGATTCCGTTGACAGATAGGCCCGTAAAGGTTAAAGATCGGATTTTTGGCAAGATTTTGAATGGGCTAGATAACCCAGAACATTCAATTTTCTTTCATTTTTTCAGGTGGACAGGTTTGTGGCATATCTGGTTAACTAGAAATGCCTTCATATTTGATTCAAAAGTGGGTATTATAGCTCACATAGGTCGTATAAAAGGGCTAATATTGTGGCAAGTCTCTTCCTTGTGGTCAGATCATTTGGTGGAGAATGACACGGGTATATATTGGATGAGGGTACTCCAAGCTAAACCTATGGTTCGGAGAGTAATTAGTGAGGGAAAGCTAGTACATCACATGGGCCATGTGGCCATTTGTAAAGTAATTTTTGGTTATATCTCTTCTATTACGAGAGAGAGAGAGAGAGAGAGAGAGAGAGAGAGAGGTGAGAGAAGCGGTTAGTTTGATTCTTAGTACATGTTCCTATGTACACTTTTTGTGTGAGAGAGAGTAGACAATGAGAGGAGAATGAGTCCTTGGCAGGAGGTGAAGCAACTTTCTTGGTGATAATAAGGAAGAGAGAGATTCAAGGAGAGGAGCTAGAAACTACTAGTCAAGCTCGGATGGCTTCAAGAGACCCAAGCTTAGAAACAAGGTAAGTTCCCTATGATGGTTGTTGCTTGTTTTTTGCTCTTTGTCTAGAAATGAGATAGAGTTCTTGAGAGAGCCAAAATGGGCCATAATATTTTTAACACTATTGTTGGGGGATAAAAATTATCTTCCTCGACTCTTTTAGAGCCTCCGCTCCCTAATGCAAGTAATTATTCCCTTAGCCATTATTTTCTGAATAGTGTTGTGTAGTGGATAAGGTTGGGTGTGTTTAGAGAAAAACAACGAAAGAATGAATGCTCTTGTATGTTTTTAAAAAAAGGGCTTGTGAGTACTTGGGAAATATTGAGGAAAAGAAATCTTTGATTTTTACATTTACATGTTTTGTTCATTGTATATTCACACTATAAAAGTACATGTTTTGTACTTTTTTGTGTGTCTTAAAAAAAATCATAACCAAGGTTTTAAATTCTCATTAACAAAAAACATGAATAAATCATGCTAAGGAGACTTAATTTGGAAAATCATGCCAATTATCATTTACTGTTCTTTCACATCTATGAAAATCTTCCTAAAATCATGTCATGATTGTAGGGATTATTTTGCTACATATAGAAACTCCTTATGAGAAGAATATTATATGAGACATAAAACATCATTGAACATCAAAGTGCACATCAAACAATATCTAAAACAAAATTACATAAAAATTTTATGCCTATGAGAAAACCAAGTAATTTTTCACATCATGAAAAACACAAGACCCTATCCATATTTGGACTGTTGGAGTTATAATGCATACTTCATACATTGAAAAA
>NC_141047.1:32175236-32232736 GCF_041138505.1 Cibotium barometz | reverse complement strand
GATGTTATTCTATTTCTCTTGCCTTGTGTTATGCTATGTTATTTGATTTCAATTTAATTCAAGTCTTTGTTTTAATTTTTGATGTATTTTGTGAGTTTTTAATTATTTCTTCGAGAAGTACAAAAGGGTCCTGTGACATTAGTGATGATCTCACTCCAGAAGACAGTGCAAGAGCCTAATCTTAATAGGTTGAAAGGAACTACCTAGTTGTACACAAAAGAAAAAAGTAATAATCACTTGTTTGACCCAGCGTTCCTCGCACACATGCATGCAAAATCATGTGAACCGTAGTCAATGAACCAACTCAATGAACCAACAGTGGAGTGCACTCCTATGATGCCCGATTTGGGGCTTGTAATGGATTACACTCCTATTATTTGGGGCATGTACCTTAATACGTGGTTGTGCCAAGAAGGCTATGCATAAAGAGCTTTTCCCTCTAGTACAAGGCTATGTGTAAAGAGCTTTTCCCTTGTACAAGGCTATGTATAAAGAGATTTAAGGCTATGTATAAAGAGATTTGCACTTAAACCTGATAGATAACTAAGGTTTATTAGACCTAGAAAAGTTTTTTTTTTTACGATAGAAAAATAAATTGAGGCACTTTCTCTTATGTTGCAAATCACATCACTACCTCTATCTAACTGTTAATATAGCATCTTAGACCACCACCAATCTTGGAGACCTTAACTTCTCAAGATTCACAAGCCATCTACAAGTGTATGGATTCTATGATTTGCATGCAAGAGGCATGTGTATGTGTTTTGTGTGTGTGTGTGTGTGTGTGTGTGTGTGTGTGTGTGTGTGTGTGTGTGTGTGTGTGTGTGTGTGTGAGAGAGAGAGAGAGAGAGAGAGAGAGAGAGAGAGAGAGAGAGTTAAGACAACAGTTGCCTTTTGCTATTAGATTATAGCAAGAAATTGCAAGCCTGAATGCTATAGGATTTTTAGGTGTAGTTGCAATGACCAACAGTGTCCATGGATATTTTTCACCTTGGATGTTGATAAAGGGCATTGAAAATTTTCCACAAGTAGATTTTATTTACATTTATGGTGCAATTTAATATCGTTATATAGTTTTTAGATGTGTAATTTAATTATTTCAATAAAAGAAGATTATAATAACCTTTGATATGTAATGACAAGACAAAACTAATGACATTTTTGTATTTGACATTTGCAAAACATTAAAAGATAAAGGCTAAAATTTGGGAGATATTTAGTTGCCAAGCATAAAATTTAGCTACATTTTAGCTATCTGCTTGTTTTTGGCTCAATTTTCACAAAATCTTTAACTCGGCAATACTTTGAAATTTATGTTATAAGGAGGTTTGCTACAAAATAAGGCATTCAAACCTTGTATTTGTAAGGTGTGAATTATTGCCATAGCTCTAAGCCTAGCTAAAATTATCTAAATACTAATTTCCACCCAACCTAAGGATGAGATGTCATGGAGTAATTTCCACAAAACCCCATGTACATAACATTATGAGATAATTGCCTACACAAGCACTGTGTGAAACATTTCTGACACATCTCGAGATGTCATGGAGTAATTTCCACAAAACCCCATGTACATAACATTATGAGATAATTGTCCCCTATTGTCTACACAAGCACTGTGTGAAACATTTCTGACACATCTCTAAGCCATATAGCCTTCTAAGCCACCATATCTAAGCCATACGACCTCCTAAGCCACCGTCTTAAGGATTCTCAAGCATCTCTATAGCCTTCTAAGCCACCATATCTAAGCCATACGACCTCCTAAGCCACCGTCTTAAGGATTCTCAAGCATCACTAGTTAGGAGCCATATATACAATGAACTATTTGGAGCACAATATAAGTGCATTGGAGCATTGATATATCTAATGACTTTATCATTATAAGTGCATTGGAGCATTGATATATCTAATGACTATCATTAGAGTTGGCCACACTGAACTAGAATGTCCTATGTAAGACCCTTTAAAAAAAAAGATTATCTTTCAACATGGGGGCCACATCATTTCATGTAAGATAGCCAAGATTTTAACAAAATAGAGTTTTGTTCTTTATGGAGCTATATAAAATGTACATATAAAAGTAGATTTATAATTTAAATAGATGAAAAATACATACATATAATGGATACTTTTGATAATATGAAAGTTATGAAAGGGGTGTCATTCGATTCGTATTTAAATGCTCCTTGAATGAAAGTGCGTTATGGCATTTGCATATAGAGGATCCTCAGTGTGAATACATACATAATGGATACTTTTGGTAATATGAAAGTTACGAAAGGGGTTTCATTAGATTTTTATTTAAATTATCCTTGAATGAAAGTTCTTTATGGCATTTCCATATAGTGGGTCCTCAGTGAATCTCACATATGCTTGCTTGAGGGGGGTGATATCGTGTGATAGGTCCATTGCCCTTAATAAACAAGTTCATGCACGAGAGAGAGAGAGAGAGAGAGAGAGAGAGAGAGAGAGAGAGAGAGAGAGAGAGAGAGAGAGAGAGAGGTCAAATAGAACCTATGGGACAAATGGTGGCTATGCATAAAGCAAATAAAGGTCTTATTCGCAAAATGAAAGAAGAGCCATATGAGTCTACAGGCTCATGAATGTCAAATACACATGGATCACCTTCAAGCTAGGATACCACTATATGTGGTTTGTTATTTCCCCGCACAATAGGCTTGCTTCTCACTAAGTACTCACCAAGTAATGTTTGTTTCCTTTGGATTGCGTTCCTCTGACCTCCTCCAATTTTGAGTTGCTCTCATGTGTGCCATAGCAACTAGGTTGCAGCCTCAAATAACACATAACACATATGGCAACTAGGTTGCAACCTCAAATAATACATGCATCCACATCCCCACTTGATGTGGCTTCCAACATTATATGTAGAGTCTTGTGTCTTAATATTGGCTACCATTCATCCAACAATCATCCAACTCAAATAAGAGTGATATTATCCACATCCCATGTGATGGGTGAGTGTGGCTTCCAAACAATAAGCATAGAGTCTTATATGCTAACCTTGGCTTACTATCCATGTAGCATTAGGGAATCATTTTATTTTGGTTATGGGAGTTTAATGAAGGCATGACCTTAGATCATTTCCAACATCGAAATTGCTCAATATCCATGTAGCATTAGGAAATCATTTTATTTTGGTTATGGGAGTTTAACCAAGGCGTGTCCTTAAATTGTTAGCAACATTGAAATTGCTTGAGTCATAACTTGTATGTGCATGCATGCGCGCATGCAAGTGTGTGTGTGTGTGTGTGTGTGTGTGTGTGTGTGTGAGAGAGAGAGAGAGAGAGAGAGAGAGAGAGAGAGTAAACCTTAAAAAGTGACATTTTAATTTGATACATCATTAGTAAGTGATCCACCATTGATTGTAATCCTAAGGCCCCAAAATATACTGATGAAGAGTAGACTTGGAGCTCACAATCATTAGACTTGGAGCTCACAATCATTATATCTAGATCATCATTATGTTCATGAAATATACATTTGGATGTGAATTATATTGTAATCATGGAGGTAACCACATGCACATTGACTGCACTTATAATATTGTATTATCATCTAAGGGTCTTTTAATATCTTTGACCAAAAACATGAGGGAGGTATCTAAGAAGGAAAGTTGCCCATAACTTTTATATTGTTGTTAGTCTTTCACAGTTTTGGTACTAAAGGATAGGCTCCACCTCTAAGAGACAAATGAAAATTCCAAAAGCTTGAGTTAACTTCTAACTTATTAAAGCTCAACCACAACCTAGATATGTATGTGCCATAATTTTCACAAACTAACTCTAGTTCATATTGATTATTAGTCATGGTTATACAAGATCTAAATAAATCAAGGTAAAAGACTTAGGGCAAAGGTTACAAAATTGAAAAGTTTGTAAGTTTCGTGGTACTTACCGAAGGAGGTTTGTGTGTCGGCATTGATTTCTTTGAAGTTCTATTTGATAAAGTTTGTTGCATTGGTGATGTGTGTGCCACTGTCTTCTCTTGTTGTTGTTGATTTAAGGAGGTAAAATATCCCTTTGGATTCTTAGCATCCCAGTCCAAAATTTGGTGCTACATCATGCTATGGTTACCATTAGAAGTTAGTTTTGGACTCGTTTCTTAACCAATGAATTCTCCATTGATTGGAAATAAAAAAGGAATACAATAGCATTAAAACAAACAAAAAAATTATCATAGCACAACACACATAAATGGCATAATAAACTTTTTTTTATGGAATTAAAATATGAAAAACATGTGATTCTATGTGCTTGTTTTAAATAAAGGACCTCAAACAAAATGTCATACATAATGGACAAGTAAAAGCATGATTTTATGCCGATCGTGTGTTAGTGCAACAATTATAATGGAGTTCGAGAGTCCCTAGGTTGTGGGTTCGAATCTCCCCTATGTGAGTGATGGCACTTGTGTGTGTGTGAGTGATAATGTTTGTACTTTCTACTTTCAAGCCAAAATCTAAAAAAAGAAAAAAAAGTATGACTATATATTGAAAGAGAAGGGTGGGGTGGAGATTGAAAGTGGAAAAAGATGAAGATCTCTTGCAAACCCTAATGGAACTCCATTAAAGTTGTTTCAAGGTATACTTAAGCAAAAGAGTATAGTGAAGAAGAAACTTAAAATAGATGAAACTTTTTCCTTTTTCTTCCCCCAAAAAGAATCAAAGAGAAAACTTACATTTTCGTTTACTATTGCTCTTGGCCTTGTAGACAAAAGAGGAGGCTTGGTGGGTGGAGGTAGGCTTTGAGGTTCTTCATCAATGACGATGGCCATATGCGTCTATAGGTTCATCATGGATCACCTTGAGGCTTGGTAGGTGGAGGTAGGCTCAATGGTTCTTCATCAATGGCGATGGCCATATGAGTCTATAGGTTCATCAATGTCAAGTGCACATGGATCACCTTGAAGCTGGGATATCACTAGATGTGGCTCATTATTTTTCCTCAATGGGATTGCTTCTCACCAAGTACTCACCAAATAATGTTTACTTCCTTCATAATTATGCTTCTCTAACCTCCTCCAATTTTGAGTTACTCTCCTATCTGCCATAACAACTAGGTTGCATCCTCAAATAACACATGGCATATCCACATCCCCACTTGATGCCCGCAAATGTGGCTTCTAACATTATATGTAGAGTCTTGTTCCTTAATATTGGTTAACAATCATACAACTCGAGTAAGAGTGATATTTTCAACAACCCATGTGTGATGATCAATGTAGCTTGGGAGTTTAACCAAGGCATGTCTTTAGATTGTTTGCAACATCGAAATTGTTTACTATCCATGTAACATTAGGGAATAATTTTATTTTGGTTCTAGGATTCCAAGGCGTGTCCTTAGATTGTCTGCAACATCAAAATTGCTTGATTCATAACTTGTATGCGTACAAATTCGTGCACGCCTCTGTGTGTGTGTGTGTGTGTGTGTGTGTGTGTGTGAGAGAGAGAGAGAGAGAGAGAGAGAGAGAGAGAGAGAGAGAGAGAGAGAACCTCAAAAAGTGACATTTCAATTTCATACATCATTTGTAAGCGATCCACCATTGATTGCAATATTAAGACCCAAAAATATATTGAAGAGTAGACTTGGAGCTGACAATCGTTATATCTAGATCGTTTTCATGTTCATGAAATATGCAAGACTATGTTGTAAGCATGGAGGTAACCACATGTAACTGGAACACACTCATTAATATTGTATTGTCATCTAAGAATCTTTTAATGTCTTTGACCTAAGAAGTGAGGAGGTATCCAAGGAAAGTTGCCCATAACTTTTATACTGCTCTTAGTCTTTCACAGTTCTGGTACCAAAGCATAGTCTCCACCTCTAAGAGACAAATGAAAATTAAGTTAACTTCTAAGGTATTAAAGCTCAACCACAACCTAGACATAAAAGGATGAGCCATAATTTTTCACAAACTAACTCCAAATCATGTTGATTATTAGTCATGGTAAGACAAGATCTAAATAAATCAAGGCGAAAGACTTAGGGCAAAGGTTACAAAATTGAAAAGTTTGCAAGTTTTGTGGTACTTACTGAAGGAGGTTTGTGTTTAGGCGTTGATTTCCTTGAAGTTCTATCTGATAAAGTTGGTTGCATTGGCGATGTGTGTTTCTCTTGTTGTTGATTTAAGGACATATGATATCCCTTTGGATTCTTGGCATCCCAGTCTCCAAATGTTGGTGCTACATCATGCTGTGGTTACCGTTAAGAAGTTAGTTTTGGACTCGTTTTAATCAGTGAATTCGCCATTGATAGGAGATAAAAAAGGGAAATAATGGCATTGAAACAAAATAATAATAATTTAAAGCACATAAACGGCATGATAAACCTTTTTTTAATGGAATTAAAATACGAAAAAGCCATTTATTCTCACAAAATTGCACACATAAATAACCTTTTTTTAATGGAATTAAAATACTAAAAACCGTTGATTCTTTGTGCTTTTTTTTTTGGGGGGGCGGGGGGGGATAAAGGGCCTCAAATAAAATTCATACATACATGATGGAGGAGTAAAAGTGGGACTTTACATTGGAAGGGAAGGGTGGTGAAGATTGAAAGAGTGGAAAAAAGATGAAGATTGCTTGAAAACCCTAATGGGACTCCATTAAACCCATCAATTGTTTCAAGGTATCCTTAAGCAAAAAGAGTATGGTGAAGAAGAGACTTATATAATAGATGAAACTTTCGGTTTTTTTTTTTAAAATTAATCCAAAAAGAAAGCAAAGAGAGAGAAAGCTTACGTTTCCCCAAAAAGAAATCAAAGAGAGAGAAAGCTTACGTTGCCATGTGCTGCTGCTCTTGGCCTTGTAGACAGAATGGGGGGCGGAGGCAGGCTCTGTGGTTCTTCATCAATGGTGGCTGGATGATCCTCTGCATCTTGTTGTGAAGGTTGTTGCTGGAGGTACTCAGCGAGGAAAGCTGGGTCGTTGGGGTTCACTTTCTTCATGCTCTTGTCCGCCCGCATGTTCTCGAAAATCAAAGTAAAAGCCTGGTGGTTTGAATCCCAATCCCCGAATTTGGGCACAGGAGATGACCTCTGAGCAGGTTAACAACTAATTAGGTCGAGATCTGAGCGAAATGAAGTGGATTAAGACGAGGTTGATTAGGATACTTACCGACATAATTTGTGATGTTCGGTGGATGATTGCAATTGCAGGAATCGTGTGCCTGTGTTTGGAAGGAAGAATTTGACGAGAAAGCGTTAGGGTAGGGTTCTGCGACGAGGATTTTTATTCGTTTTCGCCCTCATATAAACGGAGGCTTAGTCATTAAAGACTCGGCCCAACTTATCCCTAGCCTTTTGGAGTCTCTTTGACTCGGTTCATTTTCTCATGGCCCTCATTTTATCCAACTTTTCTTCACTCCCATTATTACTTATTAACTTCCAATTTCAACACGCCACATCATTCAAGATCCTTGACTAGCGTGACCTTGACTCCTATTATTAATAATTAACTTCCAATTTCAACACGCCACATCATTCAAGATCCCTGACTAGCGTGACCTGAAGGACAGCAAAAGCACACCATCCATAAGCCCACATTTAAATCTCGAGGACCTCGTCCACACCATCCATCACCATCAGGTAGGGAAACTTAAAAAAATTTGCATTGTGTTTTGCAGGTCTTTCCCCATGCCTCGGTCAAGTGTTCATGGAAGGAAGAGGTTTTACATGCTATCGCATAAAAGCTCACATGTGGCAAATTCGACCAACTTCAGCTTTTGATTCTCCTTCCAATTGAAGATTTGTGAGCTGTGTATTCTCCATAAATGCAGCATAGCAACCCACTGCTCAGTTATTTGCACCATGGAGGCAGTCTCTAATTCATTAGCTCCCTATGTCCTTGATATGAAGATTTGAAGTTTGTAGAGAGATTCAAGGCACAATTTTAAGTGGCTTGAAGCTTACTGGCATTTGATCATGTTTGTGCCAAATGAAGAACCTTAAAAACTAGTAAGTAGGTCCTGGAGAGAAAGAGAAAGAGAGAGAGAGAGTCCAACATGATCTAGCCTAAAAGATCAATTTGGATATAAAATTCACTAAATTTAAAATCCTTATATAATGAATATATAGCCCTAGCCTTCATGGTTATACAAGTTCTTAGGGCCACAAATTGAATGAGCCTATTTGAGCACAAGATGATCACCATACTTGCAACTTCTAGGATGCGACACATCCCACAAAGTGCAACAAGGATTTAATGCATGCTAAGGGTGCTACGCAAATATCTATCTGTCCACATCCCCTACCGCTCTATCTGTCCACATCCCCTACCCCTCTATCTATGGCAGTGGAATCACACTAAGGGTAAAACGAATCACTCAATGCCTCATATCACAATATTCTAATGCTTTGCTATTCCGTTAGCTTGTCTTACTCTGATAAGAACAATTCTTACAAGAAAGCTGAATGATTCCTACAGGTGTTTTGCATTTATAATTCCCACCACAAGCAAGAAACATCGAGCAGCTCTCCTAGGCTCAATAAGGTGTCTTGACTTTTCAATTAAGAATGCAATTCTTCTATTCTTGTTTATGATTGCCAAACTATACTACTTGTCCTAGGTTTTTCTCATTATAACAACACAAGTTTGTTTCATTTTAGAAAGTACCTGTAAACTGGAGTCCACCTCACCATCCATTTTCCAATGTTTAATTCTTTTTTTGCTTCAACCAGATCCATAGTCTTAGCCTAGCCCCATCCAATCCCATGGGTCTAGCCTTTCGCCCTTCACTAGACCTATGGAGCTAGTGTGAACTCATGCACCCATAATTAAAATTGCATTTTTACTCACACATTCCTTGAAGGTTCCTTAATATATCCCAACCTTGATTTATTAAATTCATTTCCCTTGATATCATTGGGATGTCAAATCCTTCACAACTTAAGGACTTAGCCTCTTTGGGTTTGAGAATATCCAATCCCTTTTTCTTGTTCTTGAGTTTGATCCTCTTTAACTAAGGATCATTTAATTTGGTCTTTATAATGCACTCAAGAAATATGACTTTGCACTTGATTGGGACAATTCATTCTTCTGCAATAAAAGTGGCTATTTCATGGTGAATTTAGTTTAAATCAAATAAGGGAAAAATTTTCTAATTATCTATACATTTTTTAAAACCAAAGAGCTCTAAGGTCTAAGGTCTAGTTTTTAAAACCAAAGAGCTCTAAGGTCTAAGGTCTAGTTTTTATCTTTTAATCTTAACATTTGTAGAATCTTATCAAATCAAGGGAACATTATTGTTGCCTTAAACCTTAGGAAAATTAGAGATTGCAATAGCTTAACCCTAAACCTTGGAGAATATATTATTTAATTAAATAATGGAAAAAACCTTAGGATAAATCATTTTTTAGAGGGAGAAATCTAGTCTAGATGCTCTCAATTGAGGTGAACCTAAGTCTAGACAAGCTTTTAGATCAAATTATAGATGGTAGAGATTAATTAGGATAGTTATATTTAATTGTGAATTCAGGGTTACCTCCATTTTCTCTATTCATCTCCAAAGTAATCGACCAAAAGATTTAAGTTACAAGGTATGCATTTCATAGGATTAGAGATGTAGAGAGAGAAAAATAGTACTAAGATGAGAGAAATATCTTAGTTTAATACAATAAAAATTAGGGATTGTTAAAATTCAAGTTTAGAATTATTTTAAACTTTTGGTGCAAAAATAATCAAGAATTATAGAGACAAAAAATTCTAAAAATAGAATTTTAGAGAGAGAAAAGAAAATTATCCAATATGCATGGGTAAGTTTAAGGTTAAGGATAGCCCAAGGCCCTAGATTTAATTTTTAGAAAGCCAAATGGTGTAGAGGTAAACAAATTGGATCAATCTCTCCCAAGAAAACACATCTTTAGAGAGAGAAAATTCTTATGTTTACATCCTTAAATCAGGGAGATTAAGAGTACCTTATTGTCCTAAATCAAGTACAAAGCCATATTTAAAAAGAAAAAAATTGAGTGCATTAAAAAGACCAAATTAAATGATCCTGAGTGTGATGAATAAGAACTAGGATCAAAGTCAAGAATAGAAAAAGCAAGAACTGGATATTCTTAAACCCAAAGATGCCAAGTCCTTAAGTTGTGAAGGATTTGAGATCCTAATAATATCAAGGGAAATGAATTTAAGAAATCAAGGTTGGGAGATATTGAGGAACCTTCAAGGATGGGGGAGTCCTTAAGAATGAACAAAGAACCTAAGATATTTTTGACATAAAGATAAGTCCTGAATAAGAGAGCTAGTACAACGACCTTAGAATGAACTTCTCTATACGTAAATCACCTTAATTGAATGTATTCTTATGGAATCAAGACTTAGAAGTGATCCCAAGGAAGGGAAAATATTGAGAAGATCTCACTGATATGTTGGCTAGAGGAATTCTCGACTTGCTCAGAGTTTCAAATAAAGACTTCTGATGTCTCGTCTTGATATTGTGATGATTTTACATTACTTAAAATGTGAATATAGTGTATATTTTTTAGAATTTTACTTATTTGTTTGGAATATTGTATTAATGTGATGCATATATATTTATTTATAAAAGCTTGTGAAGGTAAGCATGAACACTCTAGGTATCAATGTCAGTAGCCACATATGTCTAGTACCAATATTCCAGTACATTTCTATTGGTCATCACCTATCCTAGACGCATGAAGACTCTAGGTATCAGTATCAAGAACCACGTATGTCTAGTACCAGTATACGAACTTATCCCCACCGACTTCTTGGGTTATTTGGCACTTATGTTGAGGTGGACATGAGATATGTGTAGGGCTCCTCCAATCATCATGTTTGTGCAAGAGTGTGGTGTGTATCGTCCTAGTCTAAGGATCATGATGGTGTAAGGAGCTTTATGATGATGATGTGACATTGATGTGTTACTTATGATATGAACATATGATATATGCATGCATGGAAAGAAGTATATGTTTTTATTTTTTTAAGGGTTGTTTAAAAAAAAACGAGTGCACATGTGAACTTATCTTAAGTAGTGTGTGTGAGTAAAAATGACAATTTTAATTATGGGTGCATGAGTTCACACCGACTCCATAGGTCTAAAGAGAATGTGGGGGAGAGGGAGAGCTTCAAACCCTAGCAAGCAAACACACATACACAAGAGAGAGCAAGACACAAGAGAGAGATGGATAGCTGAATTTTCTTCTTTCTTCTTCTTCTCTACTCTCAACCAACATAACGTAAATATAAGAGTACACACTACATGGGTTAGTACTCAACTACTACAACATACAAGGGTCGGTCCATAATGTGAACCCGACTAAATGAGCTGGTGTTATAACTATGCCAGTCTCTAGTAATCCAAAATGGTTGTCACACAGCCTGTTCATCCCACTGGCCGCATATCACCCATAATCTCACCAACCATGCCAGTGGTGTAGATGCGGAAGCTATCACCCAGGCGGGTCATTAATGTCCGCCTATAGGCTTGTTCTTGCCTCTTGGTTTCCTCCTTAGCTCTCACACGAACTAGGCTCTAATACCATAAAGAGAACGCGGGGGAGAGGGAGAGCTTCAAACCCTAGCAAGCAAACACACACACACAAGAGAGAGCAAGACACAAGAGAGAGATGGATAGTTGATTTTTTTCTTTCTTCTTCTTCTTTAGTCAACCATCTCTACTCAACCAACATAAAGATAAAGATAAGAGTACACACTATATGGGTTAGTACTCAACTATCTTTATGTTGCACACACACAAGAGAGAGCAAGACACAAGAGAGAGATGGATAGTTGATTTTTTTCTTTCTTCTTCTTCTTTAGTCAACCATCTCTACTCAACCATCTCTACTCAACCAACATAACATAAAGATAAGAGTACACACTATATGGGTTAGTACTCAACTACTATAACATACAAGGGTCGGTCCATAATGTGAACCCGACTAAATGAGCTGGCGCTATAACTCTGCCAGTCTCTAGTAATCCAAAATGGATGTCACCACACAGCTTGATCACCCATAATCTCACCAATCATGCCAGTGGTGTAGATGCGGAAGCTATCACCGAGGCGGGTCATCAATGTCCGCTGTAGCACTAGTTGAGCTCGATATCTTAACAAGGTCCAGTGGAGGAGTGGGTTTTTTCTAGGTGTGCATCTGTGTGTGTGGGGGGGGGTGGGTGGATGGGTGTGCATCTATGTTTGTGTGTGTGGGTGTCCATCTATGTATGTATGTGTGCGTGCACACCTGCACACACTCATGCACACATGCATGTAGAGCACGTGTGTGTGGATTACTTTCTTGTGCATGTATGCATGATGCACATGTGTGTGTGTGCATGCATGCATGCACACGCATGTACGCATGCATATGCAAAGCATATACGTGTGTGGATTACATTCTTGTGCATGTATGCATGATGCATGTGTGTGTGATTGTGAATTGCATTGTTGTGCATGCATGCATGCATACATGTATGTGTGTGTGTGTGTGTGGATTACATTCTTGTACATGCATGCATGCACACACATGCATGCATGCATGCACGTGTGTGTGTGAGAGTGTGAGTGAGTATGTCTGTGTGTGTGGATTACATTCTTGTGCATGCATGCATACATGCATGTGTGTGTGCGTGGATTACATTATTGTGCATGCATGCATGTATACATACACATTGCCTATGCATATTTGTTGTGCATAGACATAATAGAGGGAGCCAATGGTACTTGCATCCATAAAGTACAAGATAAAAGCTCAAACTAACCAAGATTATGCTATGAAGAATAAAAAATAAGGCAAGATTTGTAAACACCCTCTTGATGTGAGTTGTTAAAGGGGAAAGCCAAAGGAATAGTAGCCTATAAAGGAAAGATAAGCATGTATTTTGTTGAAGATTTCAAATAGGTTCATCGTTGTGACATAGAAATTCATATTTTTTTACATCAAACATGCTTAGATTAAGACTTTTTAGAAAGGCAAGTGTAATTTGTTGAAATGTTCAAAAAGTGCATCATTGTTATGATATAAAAACCCATGAATATCTATTTACATCAAACATGCACATATTTCTAAAAGTTTCTAGAAGGTTTTGTACTAATAAAAATTAAAAAACTTGGTATAAATATAGATCCGGGGGGAGGATCTTAAAAAGTTTATGATTTTATCATAATCCAGTTATGATGTCGTGGAACGAATCTATTAATGATAAAGCATAAGGCATAAAATAAAGTCTAATTCAACAATGATAAAGCATAAGGCATAAAATAAAGTTATTGACATAATTGTAAACAAGAGGAAAACCCATTTTTTTAATATTAGAAAACTTGTTTCTCAATTAATAATCCAACAGACACTATCAAGTATTAATAATTTTTATAAAGAACAACAAGTAAACTCATGTAGATAGACATGGTCACCTCTCAAAGTTTTCACTATATATAAACAATGATTTTGTGTTAGCAAGCAAGTCCTAGAAACATTCAATTATCACAATAACCCATATAAGTAAAATAAAAACTTGGTTGAACTTCAACTACTACCTGTGAATTTATAATTCACATACGTAATGGTATGAAAAACTAGCTCTATTTAAAATCAAGGCAACATAAAAGACAAATGGATGATTGAGAATTGTTTGTTAAACATCATAAATTGGAGCCCTTTTAAAAATCACAAAAACCATGTACATGACATTATATGCAACAAGATAAGTAATTAAAAAAATAGGTGAAGTAGTTAACATGCGATGGATTGTCAGTTGATGAGTATGTGTTTTTAAATTTCAAATGTGAATAAACGTGCTCATACTAAAAAGCTTTATTTAGATGGATAGCATCCAATGAATTTATGAAAGCTCAAAAAACTGAAGGTATATTCATGTTTAGAATTTCTATTTAAAGAAATATTTGCCAAAAATATGTTCACTTCAAATAGTCAAGGCTTCACACCCCCCCCCCCATTACAAGACATAAGGCATACAAGACTATAAGATTTTAAATCCCACAAGGATGACTATATATTATAATTAAATAATTTCAATTGAAAATTTTATATTCCTCCTTATAAAAAATAAGACAGAGGAGTCGTTCTCATATTAGATATAAAGCAACTCAATGGCATATCCAAGAACTAACAATAGTTTTTTGACAAATATATTCAAAAGCATTACATTTGGTATAGCATAATTACAAATATATTCAAAAGCATTACATTTGGTATAGCATAGTTACAAATATATTCAAAAGCATTGCATTTAGTATAACATAATTACCTTTTTGGGGAAAAATTAATGCATGCAATATGCAAGATTGTATAATCTTTAAGGTTACACTCATGAGAATTTACGAGGAGAAATAGGGCCCCTTTCTCCTGGGTTCAAGCCCCACTGTGACCATGAGAAAGATGTAGTCACTTGGGGTTGGGCGCCCATTGTGGTGAAGGGAATGCCCCGTGTTCAGGGGCGGGTGCAAGTCCTGGGTGATTTTAATAGCATAGATGTCCGGAGATAACACGGGTCTCTAATAGTGCTCTAGAAAACCTGGGTTTAGTGTAATATGACCTTCAAATTTTAAAAAATACCTGCAATTTAATAGCTTGAAGGTGCCAATACTTGCAGAATTTGAGGGAATATAGTACAAATACCTTCAAAAATTTAATAAAAAAACTCTTCATTGATAATTTCTTAATTTTATATATGAAGGTTTTCCAATTTGTGAGAAAATAGTTTTTTTTTCGAGCAGTGGTCTCTAAACGCTTTTTTATTTTAAAAAAAAGAAGTTAGGACGATAAATTATTTTAAAAAAAAATTAAGAGGAGAAATAGTGGTGGCTAGCACAAAGCAGCAACTCGACACAGCGCGCCCAGAAGCGGCCTCGCCTAGCTCCAATAAACACAGCGCCCAAACAACACCAAGAGTAGCAGCACCAGCCACACAGGAACCAGCCCTACCAGTGGATCTACCTATATAAAAGGCCATTTTTTAGCCACACCAAACACGGTACATTATCTTATACCGGCCAAAATTAACAAAAACCGGCTGAGATAGATAGTAAAAAACCGGCTGGGATAACATACTACACTTTGGGCATGAAAATCAACCTTATCCTACCTTGCATGCCATAACCACACAATTCCAATCCATGATGTTCACCAAACCACAACAACTGGTAAGGAAGTTCCAATCTACACATAATGGGAATTGGGTACTTTTTGAGGTCAAACAAAACACTTGTTAATTGGCTCAAGCACAACTTCATCAACAAGAAGGGGCTTAAAGCATTACAGAAGTAAGTGGAAAAGCTGCGCGCGATGACAGCCACTCGTGGTGGGCTAAATCCAAAGACTATCAATGGCGCTTGAAAAAATATAAAGATGAACAATGTGTGCTCTGTACACCACATATCACTATGTCTCATAACCCAAGGAGGATTATATTTTCTTTGAAGATTTCTTGTAGGGTCATCACATGCACATGGTATGATTACATATTTATGACTGACCCCCCAAGTTTTTTTATAATTTTTTTGAATTCTCATGCTTTAAAACTTAACCACCCAAACCCATATACATATATATAATTCATTTTTTAAACTCAATTTCCAGCTAAAACCGTCTCTACCCTACCTTTTTCCCTCCAAATCAGCCTCTCCCACCTCTCCCTCTCTCTCTCTCTCTCTCTCTCTCTCTATATATATATATATATATATATATATATATATATATATATATATATATATTGTGAGCTTATGGCCTGCATACTCACTTTCCCTCTCTCCCTCTCTACAATGCTTTCATGCCATTGTCACTCTCTCTCTACTATGCTTTCATGGCTTAACATCAACATAGAGCTACTAATCCAACATTACTTAACATATTAATTCTTCTCTCCACTTGGAGCTCACCCGGTTGTGCGACTTGTCACCTAAGTAGAATCATGGCCTTGCGCAAAATCACTAATGTGAATAATCCATCGCAACAACGCAAGGTGGATTTGCATGTTCGAGCGTTGGAAGAGTATATATCTTTGGGCAAGGGTTATCTCATAGAATAAGAGAAGATTGCACTGAAACAAGGTGGTCACACAAATGTGGATCTATGGGTTGATGGAAATCTATACCTAGTGGACCCTTCTGCACGATACCCACCAACTTTCATAGACTTGCCCTCATTTATTCACTATGTGGGAGTTGGTAACAATGGGATGCTCGGGTATTGCAAGAGATTATCAACAACTAATGCTGGCAGAGTATTTTACTTGTCCTCGCAATCGCATGCTCTTCAAGGTATGTTAGGTGGTTTGCACCAAGCCCTAATTCAATCTCATGCCAAGATTAAGGAGCTCGAGGATGAAAATAAAGAGGGTGCAGCATGCATTGAAAAGCTAAGGCAGGCCATCGACCACATGAGGAGCACCCCTGTTGGCAGCACCCCTGTTGGAGCAAGGGAGTGTAAGAGGCCACTCAACCACATTGAAACACTTACTGTGGGAGGGGGTGCTCGTCGTAAAAGCGAAGAATTCACGCAGTGCGGTATGGCTCTTAACCATTCCATTGGTAATGTCAATGCACTTCAAATTTGGAAATGTCAATGCTTTCTTTATGCTTTATAGGATATTCCTCCAAGATGTTACATGTGCTGATAAGTCTGGGGATTGTAATGAGCTCTTGCACTCAATCATAAAATGAGAAATCATGTGCTTAAAATGATCAAGGATCCCCGTGGCAAGAAAATACGTTTGGCGTGTCCGAGTTAGCCCAAACTATTAGTAGTGATGATGAGGTTGTTAATGCGTGCGATGAGGTAGGAATTAGCACCAACAAGGGCTATAAGGCACTTCATCAGTTGCTAGGAGACACCCTCCACAAGAAAGGTATCACACACAACATTTTTCTCCTACCTGAGAGGGTGTCATTAGCTAAGGGAGTGAGCAATGAAGACGTCTACTATCACATCCACGACACCCTCTCCATCACAGTATCTGCGGCGACGGGAAAAAGAAGATCGCACATGATATGGTTTCGTTCCCTTACAAAGAATTCAACAACATATTTGTGGACCTGCAGATGTTATAAAAGGCTATGATATTATTCTATGGATTGTCTATAGGATGTGAGTGGGGTTTGTAACGTTATATTGTTTTGCAAGATGTGAGTGGGGTTTGTAACATTATATTGTTTTTGTTTGTGTGCACGTTTTCATAAAGAGCGTAACATTATGTTTGTTTTATAGATTTCATAGGTTAAATAGTCTCATTCATTTTGAAGTTGGATGTGTCAAATAGTGAAGCGAAGGAGGCTAGAGAGAGTGATTATTACACTTATAAATTGTGCTATGGCAGAAGCCTTTAAAGTTGGTGACGGTCGTGATCTAGAGAATGATGGAGCTGGTGATGGGGAGATTGATGGAGCTAGTGAACGAAGCTACTATGATGAAGCTGGTGATGAGAGCAGAACAACAAACACTGACTTTTCGTTCAGTGTTCAATCAAAGAAAGAAATTTGGTGGTTGGGAGCCTTTGAGGTTCCCAAGGAGATGAACGAGGTGCTAGCATGGGTCTTTAAGAGATTACCTTGGGTTAGTAATGCGATCAAGGCATAAATAGAGGGGGAGCACTTGGATGTTGAGAGTCTAGGAAGTTTTTCCATTGATTGGCATCTGTGTGGGGACCTAAAGACAATCAAGTGTATGCTTGGTTGCACTCAAGGTGCAAATACTACTCATCCATGCCCTTGGTGCATGCACAGAGTGAAACAAAAAGGCAAGAAGAAATGCAAGGGGAGGGACATTGGTGAAGAGGAATGTGATGAGATGGGTAGTTGCGAGGGTGAATGGGATGGTGGTATACTTTCATCACCTATGCTGGCGCCTCTAATGAGGGATTTGCGAGATAATAGTTGGAACCCCATTCTTCCTTTTCCTCTCAAGAATGTTCACTTTTGTACTTTGCATGCTTTCATACGTATCTTTGATGACCGCCTCTTAAAGTGTCACATAGACTATGCTTTTACTATGCCTAGTAAACTCAACAAGATGAGGCGACGATTACAAAAGTAGAGAACATTCTCAATGAGATTGGTTGTCATTGTGGTAACGTGGAGATTCGAGTAAACCAAAAGACCTCAGGAGGTTCTCACATGGTTGCACCGTAGAAGGTTTAAATGAGTGGTGCAAAGGCCAGAAGGTTTCTCCAGCGGCCTGCAACAAACACATGCAAGAAGGTTCTAGCAAATGCACACAGGGAAGGTGTGGAAATCATAGCTCCAAAGAGATGGGAGCTGTGTGCTTGCACTACCTCAGACTACTTGGATGCAAATATTGTTGTCTTGCGTGAGTAGGTGTGGGTAGATTTCAACAAGGTTGTGCGGTTGATGAATCTAAGTACCACAACTAAGGAACAACACAAACAATTTCTAGTAGCGGAGTTGCAAAGCTTCATTAAAGTGGTGGATCAACACATGGGGTGAATTGAATATCATGCATTACATGGTATTCCATAGATTTCTAAGCTTTGTACTAAAGATATCTTCTATTAAGCATTTTACAAAAATGTGGTTTTGTTCTCTAACTACATCACATATTGTATGCTCATGGTGCATGGTTCATGAACACATATGGCTCCCTTGACATGTGGAGTACCCAAGGAATGGATAAGAATCACTACTATGCAAGAGGATTGTACTTCAAGAACACACGACATGGAGGCGATAAAACTTACACAAACTATCTCAAGGAAATGTTTGATTGGTTCTTTCGATACACCTTTGGCAGAAACATTTCAAGGGAGACTCGGGGCTCAAAGGTCCAAATTGGCCTAGCTTACCAAGCAGACAAGGAAGGGGGAAGAAAGCACCACGGTGGAGAGCGGGGACAGGACCCGTACGCAATGCTGCATGATGGAGGATAACACAAAGAAGAGTTGGAAAAGTTTGGGCCCCTATTAACATCTAGGGTTTTGTTTTTATGGTCTAGGGTAATTAGGTTACAAGGTTGGCTATTCCAATGCTTATAAGTAGCCTCCCTGGGACCCCCCTCTCATTTTCCATTCCATTGCTTCTCTGAGCGCTCCTTGTTATGGCAACCATGAGCGCTGAGGAGCTTGCACGGCCGCCTCCCTATCCTAGGAAGCACACTTAGAGAGAGGGATATTGCGTTTCCACATCCAAGATTTGCAAAACCTTGGCAGCCACATTGGCGATACTACTTGGGTAAGTAATGTGTAAGAGCCTTAGAGCATCATTTGTTTCATGGTGTAAATTTTTTATGATTGAAAAACTTGTTTTACAGGTTTGTAGTGTAAGCCGAAGTGCATTCCGCCATGCACAAGTGGTAGAGCCCCAAGCAGTGCCACAAGAAGACCAAGCCTTGGCCTTGCGCTATGCCACAAATATTGCACAACACCAGGAAGCTATGGTGCATAACATTATCCAAGTACTGGAGTCCCCTGCTGTTTCCAGCACAATTAAGTTTAGTGTAGCTCTAAGCTTGCTCCGAATGATCTATTTCCCTAGTTAGGATCTTGTAAGGGATGGAATTTTGATGCCAAATTTTGGCTTGTAAAACTTCTACCCTCCATGTTATATGATACCAATAAATGATAATTTTGTTTTTTACCATTTATGGAGTCAAGTGTCATTTTGCCACAATTTTTGTTTTTAGTTTTTCCAACAGACATTTAATGTCAAAATTGTGGATTATCAAGTAAGGGAGATTGTTAAGTATTGTAGAATTAAGTTTTTTCAACAAAAAAAAATGTAGGCCTAAAGTGACCGGAGTGGGCATTTTTGCACCCTAGTGACCCGTGTGAAACGCCTCCTAAAATTAGGGTTTCTTGTAATGATGACGTATTTTTGAGCTCTATATAAGGAGATTTCCCTCTTTTGGCCATTTCATACATTCAAGACCATACATCCTCTTTAAGCCTTTCATACATTCGAGGCCATGGTGTGCAGTAAACAGACTGTGAAGAAACTCATAGAAGAGGACATAAGGAGAAGGAAAGCATTTGCCAAGGACATCGCAGAGGAATTTAATGCCTCCAGCCAATAAAAAGCAAAGGAGGGTACTTGTCGATTATGCAATGCAAGTCTCAGTTGTTGTAAACGCTTAGTTAAGCGTCTTTCCAAGCTTAACTAAGCTCTCTTGTGACCTAAAAACTCCACAATGGAGAAAAAACGCACATGCGATAGACTGAAATCCGTGATTAGCGCATACATGAGCTCCCCTCAACCAAACGCGCCATTGAAAGGTTCATTGTGAAGATTCAAGTGAGGCCAATGGAAACCCTAAATAAATGCTACAACTCAGCCCCAATTGCAACCCTATTTCTCTCAATATTAAGCAAGAGGAAAGAAGAAGATTAAATGTTCTTGATTAGATCACTAATCCATATTAGTAGTTTTTTTTCCAATTTTGGCCCCCTTCATTCAAATTTGGAGCAACGACCCCAGATTTTGGTCCACACTGACCCATAGCCCCTAAAAGCTTAGAACAACTCAAAAATCAAAGATATTTCCATCATCCCACCATCACCATACCCATTTCTTGATCAAGAATCAAGAAAATCAAGAAAGTAAAAAATCAAGAAATCCAAGAACTTCTCAAATTTTCTTGAAATCAAGATGAAAATGGATCAAAGACTAAGCTCTGATACCAATAAAAGAAAGTGGAAACTAGATTAGCCTTGGATTAGTTTAGATTATGAAGATTAGCCTAGCTTTAGAGAGATAAAAGAGAGTAAAAGACTTGAATATTCTTGATTATCAAAAGGTGCCAAAAAGATGGCATATGTGGCCTATATACATGACCCCCCTTTCACACTATCATAAGTGTTATCCATGGGCATGGTCAATTGGCCTTGGGCCCATTATTCATATGAGACCATTCCACTTTGTTACAATGCTCTTGTTGCTTTCCTCCAAAAGTTCGTACCTTTGGGTGAGTACTGCTAGTTTTCTTTATTTTGAAACTTTCTCTAAATTTATAATATGGAAGTTTTTCTACTTGAAAAAGGAAAGCATACAAGTGTATGACTTGATCCAAAAATGTGCATGGCGCATACATTTGATCCAAAGATTGAGAACAAAAGTATAAAGAATGCCATATTGATCCATGACAAGAACACACATACCAAACTATGAAAGGAAATGATATGTTTGTACTTGAAGAAAGTGTATAGGTTGTACAAATCTATGGGAGAAGGGTATGCTAATTGGAAGACAAAGAGTAATATGTATAGATTGACCAAAATAAGGATATGTTTATGGAAGGAAGGGAACATCTATAATAGAAGGGTATGTGATAAAAAAGAAGGTAAGCTGAAGGGTATGTGATCAAAGGTAAGTATGCCTTTTTGGCCAATAAATTATGTGATAAAAAAGAAGGTAAGTGATCAAAGGAAGGGTACATGATCAAACGTAAGTGATCAAAGGAAGGGTACATGATCAAAGGTAAGTGATCAAAGGAAGGGTACATGATCAAACGTAAGTATGCCTTTTTGACCAATAAATTATGCAAAGAGAAAGAATATGCATATTAATCATAACAAAGGAAGGGTTTGTCAGTAGAAGGAAGGGTACACATGTAGAAGGGTATGCTTGTAGAAGGAAGGGTATGTCTGTAGAAGGAAGGGTTATGTTTTAGGAGGAAGGGTACATCTACAAAAAGAAGGGTACATGGTCAAATAATTATGTCTCTTTTACTAGTCAAGGAGGAGTACTTTCATTTTGATTGAAAGAAAGGTACTACCTATTGAACATGTGTACACATTTGTTCCAACTTGAAAGTATGTCCATACACTTTAGGCATCATGTGGTATTAACCTGATTCGGACACTCAAAAGCTATTTGTCCCAGCTGTTTACAATTAAAACACATATTGGGGAGAAAAGCAAGATTTGCTATTTGAGGAGAAAAGCAAGATTCACCATTTGAGGAAAAAAGTAAGATTCACTATTTGCATGACACATCTCTATGCAAGGATTGGATAATTTTGCTAGATATGTTATTTTGACATGGAATTGCATTTTTCTTTTGGAAGAAAAGAAAATAATAAAGAAAAATTATAAAATAATTTTAAATGTGTTTTTTTATAAAGCATTATGAGGAGACATTAGGAACTTGAATTCATGATTCAAAATCAAATATCCTAATCCTCATCATGAGCAATCAATAAATTAAGAAATAAATAATCAATAAATGAAGACATTAGGAACTTGACTTTATCATTCAAAATCAAATATCCTAATCATCATCTCATGAGCAATCAATAAATTAAGCAATCAACAATCAACAACGTATAGTATTGAGAAATCAAATATGATTCAAAATCAAATATCCTAATCCTCGTCATGAGAAATTAATAAATTCAGTAAATAACATATAGTATTGAGAAAGATCGTGTAAAGTTCAAACACTAAGCATCAACAAGTTGAGATCATTGATGGAATCACAATTAATGGAAGAATATCATCAACAAGAAGATTATAGAGCTACAATCCATGATAATTAAGATTATTAAGAAATGTGGACTACGATTAACTTTCAAGATTATAGAGCTACAATTCAAGATTCTTAAGAAATGTGGACTATGGACTATGGACTATGGCCAACTTTTAAGAAGAGTTATAGCAAGATTATCAACAATTTTAAAGATCTTGCCTTTTGATATTACTTTGAATTTGGATCATTAAATTTAGGTCCCATAATTTCAAGGTATTTGATACTTAAAACAAGATCAGTCCCAAACCTCAGAAGTAATTAGCTGACCTATTGTGTCAAACTCCTACCTCAGACACAGTGTAAAACAGTAAGCCCTCTGATAGTTATCCTCAGACACGTCCAGAACTATCAATTGATGTAAATAATCACTTCCCCTCAACTAATACTAATTAGCACAACATCTCTATACCATCTGCTGCTGACCATTCTAATGTCTGGATGACTTAGAATCAACCTTGTCTCAGGCTTTAGAACTGTCCCAAGCCCAACTCAACCAGAGTTAGCTCTCACGTGCAGCCGTATCACTAAAAGAACTCCTTTCATACAACATAGAATACGTAGAAGAAAACCTTGATATCACACAATTTCATCCTCTGGAAATTCAAAGAAGACTTTGTAACACGTAATAAGCCTCAATCTTGAGCAAATGAAGGAAACAAACAGCAGATCAAAAGAAACTCTCTCAAATGACCACAAGGAAATCCAACCATGTATTCTCAAATGTCTACAAGCTCATCATCAACCATATAATCTGCAGAAGTTGTCTGTAGGCTTCTCTGGCTAGTACAACGAGGAGATGCTTGAGCAATCCTCAATCTGGTCCAAGTTCCAATAGTAGTGCTTCCTGGGAGGTTCTGTGATGTCGTCCACCACCAAGAACCCTCTCCCAACACCTCCAACTCCCTGCTCTGGACACACCTTAGTCTTCTCTCACAAACTCCATGTCGCCTTCAACATAGAGGAAACTCACAGATAGCCAGTTTCAAAACAATCTCACAAGCCTAGAACAAACTCTCTTAGCAAACAGTAGTGCTCTCACAAAGCTCTCACCTATAGTCCACTTGATTAAGTTGTACCTAATCTAAGGATAATCTTCATAATCCAATGTTGTTTAATCTTTTTTGCAAACATTTCTTGGTATTTCAACTTGGCAGTTTAATTTTTTCTTTTCTCTGAGTTTTCCATTCGTCTTTGGTAGAATGACTATTGGAGAAACCCATTCTGAGTGCTCAATAGGCTATGTGAATCCACATTTTATAAGCTTTTCAATTTCCTCTTGCACAATCTTTGCATACTTAGGATTCATTGGGTAGGGACGTTGCTGGACTGATTTAGCAGTGCTAATCATTGGAATTGTGTGTTGCACCACAGAGGGTGGAACACCCTTCATATCATGGTATGTCCAAGCAAATATGTCTTTGAATTCTTTAAGAAGCCTCTTAAGTGTAGCTTCCTCCGTCTTGGTGAGGTCTTGAGCAATAAAAACTGGGTTAGACTCCTCACCTGGTTCTGCTAGTTCTATCTCCTTAACTACCGCCGGGCCATCGTAGACAGGCCATCATAGACACCACTACTCCCATTGGTAGGTGTTCGTTGGGCTTTTCTGCAGACGACTTTACGTTCCCCCGTGGTAAATGATTTGAAATTCTTGGGTGCGGGGTGTAAGTCTACTGGTTTCAGATTTATGAATTTCTTGATTTGAGAAGATTAGCAATAAAATTATAATAATTATTTTTGAATTTATATTAATCACTATTTTCAGAAACCCTAATCCACTTTACTACTTGATTTCTTAAATTTCTTGCTCTTCTTGATCCTAATTTCTTGAAACTTTTTTGATTTTCGAAATTAGGCTTTACAAAAATTTTAGCAACCAGTTTTGAGTGTTTTCTTGCATTATCTTGCCTAGGAAGCATACTTTTTCAAAGATTAATCCTGAGAGCTCTTATTTCTTTAACATTGAAACCCTAGATTGCCAAATCTTTGAGTTCTTGAAGGAATACTGCAAGAAGAAGGTTTATGTGTATAATCTTGGTGCAGTTTCAAGAAAGTGTAGAGAATACAACTACAATACAATACAGTTTGCTGTGTAGTTTCAAGTGTAGAGTTAAAGAACATGGAAGATCTATTTCAAGATCAGTGTTGAATTAAAGATTCAAGTGTAGAGTTAAAGATCCAAGTTTAGAGTTGAAGGACAGTGAAGATCTGTTTCAAGATGAGTGCAAAATTGAAGATTCAAGTGCAGAGAGCAAGATTGGTGCAAAGATTCACAATTGTGAGCAATATTTGTCAAATCTGGCACATTCTTTACATCTCTTTTCTATTTGTTGCAATTCTCATTGAGTGATCTCAAAAAGGTTAATGCAGCCACCAGAAGGGATCATTACCCCTTACCGTATTCTGAACATGTGCTTGAAAGAGTTGCAGGTAAGGAGGCTTATAACTTTTTAGATGGGTACTGTGGATATAATCAGATCACAATTGCAGTAGAGGACCAAGCTAAAATAGCTTTTATAATGGAGTTTGGAGTGTTTGCCTTTCGCATCATGGCCTTTGGCTTGACCAATGCACCTGCAACATTCCAACGATTGATAAACATAGCCTTTTAAGGAAAAAAGGGACTTTTGTGAAGCTTTCTTAGATGATCTTTGTGTTCATTCCTCTTGGGACGAGCACTTTATGTGTTTAACGAAAAATATTTGAAAGGTGTAGATTATATCGCATCTCATTGAATCCTTTCAAATGCCAATTCTAGGTTAAACACAGAGTTATTCTAGGGCATACAGTGTCCAAAAATGGGATTTCCACCGACGAGAGTAAAATCAAGGTCATTCTGGAATTGCCCCCACTTACCAACTATAAGAGAGTCCAACGCTTTATGGACTATGTTGATTATTATCGAAGGTTTATTTTATTCTTCGCTGAGATAGCTCGACCATTATACAAGCTTCTCATTGAGTTTATTTGGACCAAAGATTGTGACCGTGCCTATGAGCTATTAAAGAAGGCCTTGGCGAGATGAGTGCTCCAATCTTGAGAATGCCTAACTGGGATTTAATCTTCCATGTGCATATTGATGCATCAAACTTTGCTATTGGGTGTGTACTAACTCAACTTGGAGAACATAAACTAGACTACCCCATTAGCTTTGCTAGTCGCCAGTTGAACGATGCTGAAATGAACTACACCACTACGGAGCGAGAAGGGTTGGCAATGATATATGCAGTAAAAAAATTTCGTTATTACCTTCTTGCCACCAAGTTTGTTTTCTATGTGGATCATCAAGCATTGTTGTATCTGGTAAACAAACCATGCTCCATAGGAAGAATCACACGATGGCTATTGATTCTTCTTGAGTTTGATTTCACTGTTGTTGTGAGACCTGGCAAAAAACATGTCATGGCTGATCATTTATCTTGCATACCTAATGGTGAAGCTCCTACGGGAGTTGATGATGACTTACCTGACACTTCCTTGTTCGTGGTGGAGACAATGCCCGAATGGAGTGAGAAGATTGTTAACTTTTTGGTTAATGGCTTTCCGCCCAAGAAGCTTCGTTAAAGACCTAGCTCGAAAAGGCTCAAATCACTCTCTAATCATAACACCAAGATCAAAACCAAGAGATAATCCATAAAATCATTGAAACTCCTAAATTTAGCAAGAAAATACAAGAAACAAAGAATTTAGGTTTTTAAAAACTTAGGGTTTCACTAATCCATGATTAAGAAAACCTAAACTAGGATCAAAGATCAGGCTTTGATACCAATGAAAGAAGGAAGGGAAGAGAAAGCCTCATTAACGTGGAGTCGAGAACACGAGACATTGTTTACATGGAGTCCATACATGGGTGAAGGTCACCATGGAAGCCTGGGCATGAGCTCCAAGAAGACATAGATGTCTATATGATAGAAGGGTAAAAAGAGCTATAATGTCCATAAGGCCTATGCCTAATATAGCCCAAGGCCCCTAATAGTACACATGTAAATGACCTGCCTAGGCCCCATCCCCCATGTGCATGTGCATACCAAATCTATTTCATCATAGATTTGAAGTCTAATCCTAGCCTCCGAAGTGGCCCCTCTTCAAAACATTCCTAAATAATTCGTTTTTGATGACAAACTTGGTGCATACTTATAGGAAGCATTGAGCTCAATCTATTAGCTATCCTAAGGTGTCCAAAACTTTTGTGAGGTTGCAACTCACTTGATCTAGAATAATACTAATCACATAATAAAATTTAAACATTATAAACATATTCACTTGTACACATGTATTGAAGCATTAAATCATATCACGCTCTTAGATTTGTTGCATGGTGGCTAGCCAATAGAATTAGGTAGAGTAGGTGAAAGCGTGCATGGAAATAGGGGTACTGTTGTTTGTGCATGAAGAAGAGAGGGGGAAGGAAGTTAGTTTTTGCAGGTGAGAGCTGTGTGAGAGCACTGGTGTTTTGCTGAGAGAAATTGTTCTAGGCTTGTGAGATTGTTTTGAAGCTGGCTATCTGTGAGTTTCCTCTATGTTGAAGGTGACATGGGGTTTGTGAGAGAAGACTAAGGTGTGTCCAAAGCAGGGAGTTGCAGGGGTTGGGAGAGGGTTCTTGGTGGTGGATGGTGTCCCAGAGCATGGAGTTGTAGGGGTTGGGAGAGGGTTCTTGGTGGTGGATGGTGTCCCAGAACCTCCCAAGAAGCACTACTATTGGAACTTGGACTAGCATTGAGGATTGCTCAAGCATCTCTAGCTGGAGAAGCCTGTAGACAACTTTTGCGAACTATATGGTTGATGATGACCTTGTAGACATTTGAGAATACATGTTTGGATTTCCTTGTGGTCATTTGAGAGAGTTTCTTTTGATCTGCTATTTGTTTCCTTCATATGCTCAAGATTGAGGCTTATTACATGTTACAAAGTTTTCTTTGAACTTCTAGAGGATGAAATTGTGTGATATCAAGGTTTCTTCTGTGTATTCTATCTTGTATGGAAGGAGTTCTTTTGGTGATAAGGCTACAGGTAAGAGCTAACTCTGGTTGAGCTGGGCTTGGGGCAGTTAGCCTGAGAGTCAAGGTTGATTCTGAGTCATCCAGACATCAGAATGATCAACAAATGGTATATGGATGTTGTGCTAATTAGTATTAGTTGAGGGAAAGTGATTTTGAGCATCGACACTGACAGTTCTGGACATGTTTGAGAACAACTATTAGAAGGCTTACTATTTTACAGTGTGTCTAAGTGTGTTTGAGAGGTAGCAGTCTAACACAATAGGTCAACTGATTGATTTTGAGGTTTGGGATTGGTCTTGTTTAAGTGTTTATAAGTCCTTGTGGTGTTAGCTGACTCAGAGGATAAAGTTTCTATGTCAGTTAGGTCAGCTTGGTTAGTTGGGTAGATTTTGCCCATTCGGAGGCAGCTATGAGCTGGTAACAGTCAGCAGAGAACTTGTGAGGTGATATCTTGCCTAGTTGAGAAGTCTCTAAAGGGTTATAGTTGACAAAGGACATTTTGATAAGGATCAGAATTGCTATTGACTTCAAAGGTAGAATGATTGTGTAGTAGAATTCAAAAGCAAAGGCTACAGGAGGAAGGTCAGAAGACAATCAAAAGAGGGTTAGCAGGACCATCATCAAGGCCTTGGGAGTGTGGATATTAAGTCTGTGGACATTGGGGACTCATAGAGGACACCGGAGGATCAATTTTGGACTAGAAGAACCATCTGAATTTGGAGACAAGAGCATAAGGTTAGGTTCCCCATACCCTAAGCTTCCCATCTAGCCTTAAACCTCACCAATTGGACACTTGAGCTATCCGCTACACCCATTTTTCCACTGGATACCCTGTTTCTGCAGAAATTAGGATTTCTAGACTAAACCAATTTTGACATCATAGCTGGATAATATGCTCTTCCCTCATTCCGGCAAGCTAAAGACTTCAAGAACCAGACTCCGTTTCCTTGGTCAAAATGGCAAATTACTCATTGGTTGAATTTTCACAGGTCAAAAACAGAGAGTACTTATTCATTGACCTTGGTCAAAGTGATTATACATGAGGGTTCTACACATCATTGCCTCTCTATAGAGCTAAAGAGGTTGTAAATCGGAGTTTGGGAGCATATCCAACTTGAATTTAGCCATTTTTCAATAGCATCCAAGTCAAAGACTAAGGCTACTTTCAAGGAAGTGGTTGGCATGAGGGTGGTGTTCCAGAAGCAAGGCAAGATGCAAGACAAGATGCTTAAGGGCATTTTCAAAGTAATGTTGACTTGCATCAAGGGTCACATTTTCAAAGTAATGTTGACTTACATCAAGGTTCCATTCAGTCTCAAAGGATGAGCCAATTGCTTGAGAGGATGCATCGGGATCATTAAAACAATTTGCTTCGGCTTGGAAGGATTAGGGAGAATTTGAATCAAAGATCTCAAGCTAATGCAACTGTAGATGAGGTTAATGAAAGAACAATTGCATAATTCTCTTGATGAGAATAATCATGGGACTAGTGATGCTTATGATGAGAATTGTCTTGTTGAAGAGGAAAATGAAGAGCAATTGCATAATTCTCTTGATGAGAATGATTATGGAAATAGTGATGCTTATGATGAGAATTGTCTTGTTGAAGAGGATGACTATTATAGTAATCCATATGATGGTGACACGTCAATGTGGATTGTGGTCAATGATGAAGATGAGACAAGTGTTAGAGATTCCTATGATGGTGAATCTCAAGAGGTTAATGTGGATTATGATTATGAAGATGAGACAAATGATAAACATCCATATGATGATAATGTGGATGATAGTGTGGATGCAAATGATTGTGATCCATATGAGACAAATGATAAACATCCATATGATGATCATGTGGATGATATTGTGGATGCAAATGATTGTGATCCATATGAGGACATTTATGAGGAAGATGCTATGGGTTACAATGCTTATGAAGACATCTATGGTGTTGGTCTAAATAGAAATGTCGATGACTCATGGGAGGTCTATGGTGGTAATTCATTGGATGTTCATAATACCTATGCTTTCAACGATGATGATGATGATGCATATCCTTTTGACCTTGGCATAAGTGTGAGGAAGAGCTATTATGAGCATGGGTTTTTTGGACTCATTTCCATATGATCCGAGTGGATGCTATGCATACGATGAATATATGTATGTTCATGCATTTGCACATGGGATTAATGGATTTCCTTCTGATCTGGGTGGATCAAAGAAGAGTGAAGTTGCCTATGTGCGTTTATCATGAAATGGCTACTTTTATGCAATGTCTCAAGTGATGCATATGATGGTTGTAACGATGCAAGTGTATCAAGGGTGAAGGCATGCATAAATGGGTTGGGTGGAACATGCATATGATGGTTGTAAAGATACAAGTGTATCAAGGGTGAAGGCATGCATAAATGAGTTGGGTGGAACATGTTTTGGTTAATAGTGGGGGCACACATAGCAAAGGTGGATTACAAATTGGTATACAAAGGTGTGAGTTTGAGACTCACAAAGTGAGCTTCCTAGATTTTTGGCAACCCACCTCTACATTGGCAGGATTTGAAGGGTTTTTGGATGTATTTTGAAAGTCCAATGAGGGTCATGAACGGTGAATTAACTTGCTGGAAATTACTGTAAATTCACTGTGGACAGCCCTATACCCTTGGGAATTGGATGCATAATGATTGGAAGCTACTCAAGGTTCTTATGCTATTATGGGGAAGACATTATGGCTTGTTTTGAGGGCTTATTGAGCAGTTTACAGTCAGCTATATTCATGTGATTCTAATATCCCATACATGGTGTGAGCATGAGCTTCAAGTTGACATGAGTCCATTGACATATACTCCATCCATGAGAATTGTAATTGTACATATCAATGGTTTCGAGGACGAAACCATTGATATGTACTCCATCCATGAGAATTGTAATTGTACATATCAATGGTTTCGAGGATGAAACCTTTTAGGTGGGGATGGTTTGTAACAAAGTGGAATGGTCTCATATGAATAATGGGCCCAAGGCCAATTGACCATGCCATGGATATAACACTTATGATAGTGTGAAAGGGGGGTCATGTATATAGGCCAAATACACCATATTTTTGGCACCTTTTGATAATCAAGAATACACGTCTTTTACTCTCTCTTATCTCTCTACACCTAGGCTAATCTTCATAATCTAGGCTAATCCAAGGCTAATGAGGCTAAATCTAGGATAATCTAGTTGTTGCAACTTTCTTTCAAGCACCTCTAAGGGGAGGAGGAAAGTGATAGATTACACCTAAGGGGGAGGAAAAAAATAGGAGCAAAGAGGGGGAAAATGATTTTTATCTAAACAATGGTACATCTAGGAAAGTAAGAATGGAATTTGGGAATGTAAAATTTTGAGGTTTACTAAGGTATGCACAAAGACGGCTAAAAAGGTCCAAAAAGTTCTATAAGAAATTCATCACACCATTAGATTAGGTGTTGTGGAATGAGATCACATTTGGCATGTTTGTGGACAAGGAATACATAAAATAATAAGTAATGCAATATTATAAATAATTTCAACATGTAACAAATAATTTTAATTATATTCCTTTTATAGTGAATTAAGCTATGAAAATCATCATAGACAAATGTTTTAAGACCACTCTGTGCAATAGCTCCACAAGCTAGGAATGAGTTTAATCAATTGGTTCTATTTTTAAACAAGAGTAGAGAAAGTTATGGATGCAAATGTGTCCAAGCAATTGCAACACAACATTGCACACCCCCTAAATCAGATCAAATATTGACAAATTGATTCTCTCCTTTATTTCATGAGAAGCTCATTAAATACTCTTTTTGAAAATTTTGATGTTTTTGAATATATTTTAATATTATGTATATTCTAACACATAGTCATTTGCAATGGTTTAAGGAGATGTGCAAAATTATATTCTTTTGGTCTCAAATTAATGTTTCAGAATGTGTAGACTAGTTTGGATTTATTAAATTCCATTAAGTAATGCGTAAGTGATGGGTTGAGCAAGTTACTCATATGGAAAAGTTTCCCTTAACCTCACAAAAAGCTGGCTACACCCAATCATGTTTTTTTGTTAAGCAATATTAATTGTGCTGCTAAGCCACATTATATGTGACACTTAATGACACTCGTAACAATAACCAATATATTTGGTATGCCTCTTGTTGATTCAACCCACCCTGCTTCTATCTTTGTCTCTATTTCTCTCATCTTTTTATCTCTTTCTTTCAGTAATGTTTTTATATCTTGCTAGTGTATGAAGCTATAGAATCCCCTATTGCTCTCTCTAGCAATAATCCACTATTGTTATATCTTGCTAGTGTATGAAGCTAAAGAGTCCCCTATTGTTCTCTCTAGCTTTGATCCACTATTGTTATACCTTACTTTATGAAGCTATAGAGTCCCCTATTGCTCTCTCTATCTCTGATCTCTATCTCTGATCCACTATTGTTATGGATATATTTATCACCTTAATAGACCATCTTTTACTCTGTCTCTATGGAGGTTCATCATCATGAGAATGTGACTCCCCTATGATTACTTGGTTTATAGCAATAGCTAAGGTTTTAAAGGCACATATAAAGGTCATTAAATTTGTGAACGTGCTTTAGAGTAGCATAATAGTAAGATTAATTAATGCACCTTCACAAAGATTAACTAATGCACTCTCACAATTTTAGTGAATAAGGCATCCTCACAGAGATAAGGGCAAGGTTGCTACCTCTCCTTGCTAAGGTACACAACATTTACAGCTAGGATGGAAGTTTGTCACTTGTATGACTCAATTATATTACAAATTTTTTTACCTTTTCTTATATAAACAAACACTCCAGTGAGCAACCCTAGTTAAAGACTAACTCCAATTGTGCTCGCCTAGCTTCATATATATTTTAGTTGTGCTCGTTTACATTTAGTTGTGCTCGTTTACATCATATCTATGTTTAGTCATGGCTTTAGAGAAGCATTCTCCGAGAGTTATTAATTGCATGGTTAGACAAATGCCGAAAGAATTAGCACAATTCATATTAATTAATCGGATGATTTATCGAGAGTAAATAGGGCACCAAAATATTTTTTTGCATTTCCATTAAATACATTATGTGAGTTTTTGAAGAATAAGAGTGCTTTTCTAAGATTTCGTTTTATTATGTAATGATTAATGCTTGAAAAAGTCAATGCAATCATGACCCTCCTTGCCATTTCGATTTGCATGCAATTCTATTTAAGGTGTCACAATTTATTTAGTATGTAATGATTAATGCTTGAAAAAGTCAATGAAATGATGACCCTCCTTGCCCTTTCTATTTGCATGTATCCACCCATATCCTTTTAATCTAAGGTCTCACAATTCTCTATAAAAAGCCTCAAAGGGCTCATTCTACGAGTAGAGGGGAGAGAGAGAGAGAGGAGGAGGAGGAGAGGGAGGGGGTGGAGGACTAACTTCTAATTAATGAAATGCCACGTCAGTGGCATTTAATTAATGAATATCAAAAAGGTGTGTGAAAATAATACATATTAAAAAGTTGTGTGAATATATGGATGTGTATAATATTTATATTTATTTCTTTATATATTTTAGTTATTTACATATATGTGATAGGTGTATATAAGCTGATGATAACGTGATAGATTAGGTCTCAATAAACCAAGTTAAGCGCTACATTATATGAATTTGGGGTGTACAAAGTGGAAGAACATTAGAGTTAAAATTAAAAAGATATGATTATTTTAAGAGCATAGTGTCCACCTATCCAAAACTTGTACACCAAGAAATGAGGCCTTAAAGACTTTTGATTTTTTATCATACTTTATTTTAAGGTGCCCAACAAAGGAGTTGACATCATTGGAAGACTTTATTTTTTATCATACTTTATTTTAAGGTGCCCAACAAAGGAGTTGACATCATTGGAAGACTTCAAAGTAAGATTCCTTGGGCGACTAGAGGTGGAATTAGCCCATTAAGTTACATGATTTTGGAGATTTAAAAGGCCGCCTAATCAACCACCTAGGTACCCCTTACCTCATAAGCACCCTACCGTACTCTTTGCTAGTTGAACTTCACATTGCTATTCACAAGGAGTCTTGATACATGCAAGTTACATGATGTAGATCAAAAGACAATTGTTGTGAGAGAGCACACTCTTGGGAGGAGGTTGTTGCTAAAGCTATTTGTTTTTAGGTTAGTGATATTTTTATTGATGGAAATTCTGGTCGCTTTTAATGGCTTGGCAATGCACATGCAACATTTTACATTGCAACCCCTCTTGATCCATTCTTAAACATGTTCATGCATACGATTATAAACATGCCCATTATAATTTATACATGCTACATATTCTACCTACCCTTAAGAAACAACCCATTACCATGTATACATGCTACATATTCTACCTATATAGACAATTGAGAAACAACCCAATAGCTTGTACATACAAACATCTTGTGAAGAATACATATTTGAAAAATTATGGGTGATTTACTTCTTTATCAAGCATGTAAACAAATATAGGAAAAACATATTTTTTTAAATGCCTTCATATCTAGATATAAAATTGTATGCATCTATAGGTATGGCAATTTCATGTTGGGCGGCATTGCTTTTTGTTGGTTTCCTACTTTTCCCACCATGAATGACAAGACTGAATCTTTAGCAATTGCTTCTAGATTTTTGTAAAGAAATGTGGTTTTTGTGCCAACATTAAAGCTAGATGTTTTCATTTCAAAAAGGGCAACATCAAAGCTAAAATTAAAGCTAGATGTTTTCATTTAAAAAAGAAATGCAGTTTTTGTGCCATTATTAAAGCTATATTTTTTTCATTTTAGGAAGGGCAATCATAGAGCATGAGCTTGATGATGCTGAGAGGGAGAATGATGCATAGATTGATGCTAAAATTAAAGAGGTGGGGCCAACAATGGCACCTTTTTCTCTCTTTTAGCATGTACCTTATGAAAACTTGCAACTTGCCTACTATATTAGGAGCATGCAATTGCTTCTTTATATCCTTAAAATCAACTTTACATTTCAAAATTTGATTCTAAATTGCTATTATGTACCAAAAATCAATACTCTATGTGTTTTCCCCAAGAAGAAAAGCATGAGACTCCTCAATCGCTTCTTTATTGAACTTTGCCTCTATGATGCTATATCCTTAAAATCAAGTTTATAATTTTGAAATTTGATTCTAAATATCTATTATGTACCAAAAATAAATACCCTATGTGTTTTCGCAATGAAGAGCACATTCCTTGGTCTTGTTATTTTTTGCAAAGAGAGAGAGAGTGTGTGTCAACTCTCTAGTTTCATGTGGCTCTGTGTGTGTGTGTGTGTGTGTGTGTGTGTGTGTGTGTGTGTGTGTGTGTGTGTGCGCGCGCTTCATAATTTATTACATTATTGCACAATAGTGCAAGATTCAAGCTACATCTAAGATTTAATTCAACTAAATGGTAAAAACCAAGATTATTTCATTATTACACAATAGTATAGGATTCAAGCTACATCTAAGATTTAATTCAATACTGCTACATAGTAGAAAGCAAGATTACATGTTCAATTGTCTATTTACTCTCAGGGGGTTCACCTAAAAATATGTAAGTATAGCATGTGAGTTCAAATGAAGGGGGTTTTTAATTAAAAAATTTAAGGTAAATTTACATAAATACGTTTACAAAACTGGTTTTTTAATCAATTTTTTTAAAAACCCATAAGTTCATAAAGAAAAAGAGGTCATTTTATTCATGAAAAATTCATAGGTAATGGGTTTTTTAAATACCCCTTGAGCACACATGATACAGGGGGTTACTTATTTTAGTAGTGCACTCCCCAAGTATTTACACTAATCATTTATACACTTGAATTCAAGATTACTCATATGTCTCATGCAAGATAGTTTTATCATTGTACATGTATATTCTCTCATAGTGAAGATGGGCAAGAGGAGATCCTTATGTTATAGTTTCAATGTTATTTTTGTGTTACACTAGTTTGTATTGAGAAATACTTCTACTTCAGTTCCTAAAAGATATGAAAGGAAGACCTTAACGTTTGTCTTAGCTAAAGTGTTTTACAAGGAAAATATTACCTAGTTTTGTGTCTACTTTGTTCCATACATGTGCAATAACATTGCCATGAAAATTCTATTTTTGTAAATAGAATTCTATTTTTGAAAATATTTTCGATAGAGCCATAAGAGTCACCACCATCTAAAAGTGTAAATGGTTCAGAGTACCTCCTTTATCTAGTGCAAACAAGCCCTTCAAGCACTCCATTCTTACAAACTCTTCCAATGGTTCCCAGCATGACATATTGATGTGTCCATTTTCGATGGCTACGGTTACCGACACTTCAAATAGCTTCGTCTTCTTCTCTGGTGAGAAGCGAGGTATCTTGTGCACAAAGGGCTCCGAGTCATCATTCTTCTCATTTGTCATAGGTTGTTTACCTTTCCTATCGCACTGTGTGGATCCTGCACAACAAGAACGTGTAGAACGAAATGAGTCATCAAACGATGTGAAACCATGCACGACAAATTGCATGAAAGAATCAAGTTGTAGCACCAGAGGACCGACCTTTCTCCTTCACTACATGTAGATTACGCACTGTAGAAGGCCCTTTGGGAGGAGTCACAACATGGCATGGAGCAACTTGTGCTCTCGGCATAGTGGAGGTCAATGGCCCTTTGGGAGGAGCAACTTGTGCTCTCGGCATAGTGGAGGTCAATGGCTCTTGTGGATCAAGTTGTGCCCTTGGCACACTAGACGTCAATGGATCACCCTCATTAACAAAGTCAGGAGGAAGGACGGCGATCAATTTTCATGAGGTTGCTGATATCATGGAGTGGTTTCCTCCTAGGAGCCATAACAGGTAGGTCATATATAACAAAGACAAAAAATAACAGACATGAGATGAGAAAGACAACATGAACTCTCATTAAACATTAAATAAGCAAGACACATCACATAAAAAGTTAGTTATGGCGAAAGACAAAACAAACCAATAATAACAAGACATGTGAAGCAATCCATAACCTACCATGCAATAGAAATGCTCCAAAAGCAAGATTTGTCAAGAGAAAGACCACATCATCCAGAACACATCATCCAGAAGTACTTGGTCTAAAGAGAACTCTAGAAGCAAGGTAATCTCATGAGGATACACAAAAACCAACGAGGCAATGACATGCAAAGAGATGGAGAAGTTTCAGTATCTAGAAAAATATAAAGAAGACATCAAACATTATATGTAGGATGCCACGAGATACCCAAACAAGAAAGTAAACATTATATGTAGGATGCCACGAGATACCCAAACAAGAAAGTAAACAACGACAACCTAGCTGCAGTGGAACACGCATGATCGTCCACCTTCCACATGACAAAAATCAAACATTATTTGTAGGATGCCACGAGATACCCAAACAAGAAAGTAAACAACAACAACCTAGCTGCAGTGGAACACGCATGATCGTCCACCTTCCACATGACAAAAATCAACATACACCGCAAACCACGGACATGTGAAATCACAGGAAGGTGGGAGAAGCAAAAGAACCCGCACCGCGGGGACCAGGAACATTCGAAATCATAGGAAGGTGGGAGAAGCATGAACATCCACCTTCGAGGTGAAGAACCCACAAACCAAAGCGCGTGCAATGTAGAACCTTCTTGAAGGAGGAGGTATCGAAAATCGGCCAACAACGCGCCATGCAAAATCCAAAAATATGGCACCAAAATGTTTTTTTGCATTTCCATTAAACATATTCTGTGAGATTTTCAAGAATAAGAGTGTTTTTCTAAGATTCCATTTTAGTATAGCTTGAAAAAGTCAATGAAATGGTGACCCTCCATATGCTTTCTATTTACGTGCATTCACCCTTCCATGTCCTCTCTATTTAAGGCAATGAAATGATGACCCCCCATATGCTCTGCACTCACCTATACCCTTTCTATTTAAGGTCTCACAATTCTCTATAAAATGCCATAAATGACTCATTTGATGAGTAAAAGGAGGGAGAGAGAGATGGAGGAGAGTGAGGGGGTGGATGTGGGGAACTTATGCCTAAGGTCTATATATGAACTCTCATTTTTGCCCCTTAAGGTTTTCCACACCTCCTCTCTCTTAAAAAAATGGGCTCATGATAAAATTTTTGCAAATCACCTTAGAAGTGAATGGAGATTGCACATTTGGAATCTACTCTTTGAGACCTTACCAATGATATATAGCATGATGGGGCAATTTTGCATATTCAAGAAGTCCCCAAAATTGCACATCATGCTATATATCATTGGAAAGGTCTCGAAGAGTAGATTCCAAATGTGCAATCTCCATTCACTTCTGAGTTGATTTGTAAAAATTTTACCATGAGCCCATTTTTCTAGAGAGAGGAAGTGTGAATTGTTAAGGGATAAAAATGAGTCCATATTTCGCCTAATGATTAATTAAATGCCATGCCAGTGGCATTTAATTAATATAATAAAAATATTTATTTGAATATACAATACAAATATGCGCTAAATATACAATATCAAATATTTATCTGAATATACATATCAAATAAATTCATACAAATTTATTTGATATGTATTAATTAAATGCTATTAATGTGGCATTTAATTAATACAACCTTAGAAGACGAGTTTCTCCCACCTCCACCTCCACCTCCACCTCCACCTCCACCTCCATCCCCTCCCTCTCCTCTTTCTCTCTCCCTCCATCCCTCCGTCCCTCTACTCGATAAGTGAGCTCTTTAAGGCTTTTTATAGAGAATTGTGGACCTTAAATAGAAAGGATATGGATGAATGCAAACAATATGGGGGGTCATCATTTTAATGCCTTAAATAGATAGAATTGCAAATAGAAAGCATAGGGGTGAATGTGTCCAAATAGAAACAATATGGGGGATCATCATGTTATTGTCTTAAATAGAGAGAATATGGGAGTCATCATTTCATTGACTTTTTCAGGCATTAATCATTACATACTAAAATGAAACCTTAGAAAAACACTCTTATTCTTGAAAACCTCACATAATATATTTAATGGAAATGTAAAAAATATTTTGGTGCCATATTCATTAAAAAAATTATACTGTATTAATTAAATGCCACTGACGCGGCATTTAATTAATCCAACCTTAGGTATGAGCTCCCCAACGGCCACTCCCTCCCTCCCTCTCCTCCTCTCTCTCCCTCTCTTTACTCGTCAAATGAGCCCTTTATGGCCTTTTATGGAGAATTGTGAGACCTTAAATAGAAAGGGTATAGATGGAAATAGAAAGCATATGGGTATGCATGCAAATAGAAACGACATGACGCGGCATTTAATTAATACAACCTTAGGTATGAGTTCCCCAACGGCCACTCCCTCCCTCTCCTCCTCCTCTCTCTCCCTCTCTTTACTCGTCAAATGAGCCCTTTATGGCCTTTTATAGAGAATTGTGAGACCTTAAATAGAAAGGGTACGGATGGAAATAGAAAGCATATGGGTGAATGCATGCAAATAGAAATGACATGGAGAGGTGAATGCATGCAAATAGAAAGCATACGGGAGGTCATCATTTCATTGCCTTAAATAGAGAGAACACGGAGGGGTGAATGCATGCAAATAGAAAGCATATGGAGGGTCATCATTTCATTGACTTTTTCAAGTATTACATACTAAAATCATTTCATTAGCTTTTTCAAGTATTAATCATTTCATTGACTTTTTCAAGCATATGGAGGGTCATTATTTCATTGACTTTTTCAAGCATACTCAAATGAAACCTTAGACAAATATTTTGATTCTTGAAAATCTCACATAATATATTTAATGGAAATGTAAAAAACATTTTGGTACCATATTCATACGATCAACTCAAATGTTTAGCTATCTAAGTTATCTTAGTTATCTTATTACTTAGTGAGGGCTTTTCATGAAGAAAAGGTAGTTTAGGGCCACCTTTATAAGTGGCACAAGAGCTTCCTCCACCGCCAATCTTGTGACCCACTCTACTATTGGTGTGCAAAGAGAGAGAGAGAGAGAGAGAGAGAGAGAGAGAGAGACCCTTGGCCCCTTGCCTCATAGAGAGAATCCCCTTGCCTCATATCAAATAAAATTTGAAGTTGCATTTGATACATTAAAAAAATTACAATGTTGCTCAACAATAGGACCATGAGTCCTCTTGTCACACAGGGTTGCTGCTGCTGCTGTTGTTGCAGTGTGTGATCCTACAAGGGGTCTTGGCCATCCAAATGGTTGATCCATATGTACCACTACTACTACTACTTCTTGTTCTTCTTCTAAGACTATCGCTTTTGCTTTGGGCATCTTTTAGCAAGGTGAGGGCGTGTTTGGGTGCTTCAATGGCATCCTCATAACCACCCACCGATGGCTACCCTTTCTATTTAAAGTCTCACAATTCTCTATAAAAAGCCATAAATGGCTCATTTGACAAGTAAAAGGAGGGAGACAGGTGGAGAGAGAGGGGTGGCCGTGGGGAACTCACGCCTAAGGTATGTATTAATTGAATGACAAGCGAGTGGCATTTAATTTTAGTAGTGGAAGCAATTGAAAATTTGCATTTGCGGACAGTGACTCCTACTACTTGTTGCCATGGAAGCCCTTCCGGCCGGCTGGAGGTATCTCCTCGCGTACATAGTATCATCGGTGGGGGTTTCAAGGCGTTCCTCTTGGTGCACAGAGAGGTGCTGAGATGAACAAGCGCTCTGGTTTCTTCTTGTGGATGGCGTCCGCATCGTCATCGCCTCCTGCTTCTCCTGCTGCTGCTCAGGCCTTGTTGCGTGGCAGAGCCCGCCCCCACCTCAGCCAACTCGCTCCTTATACTCCCATCCTCCCATTCGGGGCAAGTACCCGCTCTGTCCTCCTCTTTTGGTGGATGACTTTGGCCTCTTGCTCGTCTACTCACAGCCAGAGGGAATTGCCTTTTCCAGCAAAGCAAGGATCCACAGAGACAGGTAATCAAAAGAAGACACAGAGAGAGAGAGAGAGAGAATGTGCAATTCGGTCAAACTAGTGCAGCAAAATGTTTTTGTTTTGCATATATTCTAACAGTGTGAGTTTTTTTGTTCAAAGAGGTGGACATACTTATGAAGGGAGAGCGGTTACTTGGCTCAAATGGGAGGATAGGACTATAAGGAGCGAGTTGCCTGAGGTGGGGGCGGATGAAAGATTCGCCACACAACAAGGCCTGAGCAGCACTAGGAGGAGAAGCCGCAGACGATGATGATGATGTGGATGCCATCCACAAGAAGCCAGAGCGCTTGTTCATCTCAGCACCTCTTTGTGACCGGGATGCACCAAGAGGAACCCCGTGAAACCCCCCACCGATGACACGATGTACGCGAGGAGATGCCTACAACTAAAAGGGCTTCCACATCAGTGTCCCCAAATGCAAATTTTCAAATGCTTCCAGCACTAAAATTACACGCGTGCATATTTGTATTGTATATATATTCAGACAAATATTTTGTATTGTATTAATTAAATGCGATTGTTTCTTTTTTTCTTAACATTTCTTGGTATTTCAACTATTCTCTTGGTATTTTAACCTTTTTCTTAGTAGAAATCAATGAGAATTGCAACAAATAGCACAGAGATACAAAGAATGTGCAAGATTCGACAAATATCACTCACAATTGTGAATCTTTGCACTAATCTTGATCTCTACATTTGAATCTTCAATTTTGCATTGATCTTGAAACATATCTTCACTATCCTTCAACTCTACACAAGAATCTTTAACTCTACACTTGAATCTTTAATTGAGCACTGAAACCTTGTGAGCATCTTCCTTAAGAGAATCAAAATTTTAACCTTAACGGGATCTAATCATGCCTCTATCAAGGTATGTAACTCTCACTCACTTGTGACCACAAAGACCATCTGAATTGTGTCTCTAGAAAAGTCTGAAAATTACCTTGTAGAGAACTTATGACACTCTCTCTCACACACTCTAACTCTCGCTTGCATTCTTGAAGAAGCTCAATTGAAACCACAAGGGTATCAAATATCTTAAAATTATGGGATCGAAATTTAATGCTCCAAATTCAAAAAGTAATCTCAAAAAGGAAGATCTCCAAAAGTGGCTTTTGTGTGAGGATAACGTAAAGTGGACACAACCGGTCAGTAAAGACCAGAGTGGACACAGTAAGTGGATTTCTCTAATGATAACTTAAAGTGGACACAATTGGTCGCTAAAGAACAAAGTGGATAAAGTAAGTGGCTTCTTGCAAATTGAACTTAAAGTATACACAACTAGTCGGTAAAGACTAGAGTGGACACAGTAAGCTTAAACAACTATTACCCATACGGGTGCTAGAGTGAACATAACTAGATTTTTTTTTTAAAGCATAAAAAGAGAAACAAAAAGAAAAAAAAGCGTCAAAAAAATTACCTGGTAATCATCCTAAAGCTGTACTCTAATCACACTATCTCTAATCTCTCTCTCTCTCTCTCTCTCACACACACACACACACACACACACACGTACACACACACACACACACACACACACACACACAGACACACACACAAAGCTTTCAAAAAGATAATCGATCGAATAAGCTTTCGGTTGCTTATAAAGCCAATTTTTCGATCGATAATTTATCATTCGATATTGTTTTTGATCGATATGTTATTGATCGATAAATTATCAATCGATAAATTTATCAATTGATAATTTTTTCAATTGAAATAAAAAATAAAAAATGTTATTCATCTATTTAAACGAGAAAATGACGAATAACCCATGTTACTCGTACTGACCCACATAATGCTACATAGAATACCACATGATGCATAAAGTGTATGGACATACTTTCTCAAGTTGGAACAAATGTGTACACATGTTCCATAGGTATTACCTTTCTTTAAATAAAAATGAAAGTACTCCTCCTTGGCTAGTAAAAGAGACATAATTATTGGATCATGTACCCTTCTTTTTGTAGATGTACCCTTCCTCCAAAAACATAACCCTTCCTTCTACAGACATACCCTTCCTTCTACAAATGTACCCTTCCTCCTACAAACATACCCTTCCTTCTACAAGCATACCCTTCTACAGATGTATCCTTCCTTCTACTGACATACCCTTCTACAGATGTATCCTTCCTTCTACTGACATACCCTTCCTTTGATATGATTAATATGCATATTCTTTCTCTTTGAATAATTTATTGGCCAAAAAGGCATACTTACCTTTGATCACGTACCCTTCCTTTGATCACTTACCTTCTTTTTTATCACATAATTTATTGGCCAAAAAGGCATACTTACCTTTGATCACATACCCTTCCTTTGATCACTTACCTTATTTTTTATCACATACCCTTCTATTATAGATGTTCCCTTCCTTCTATAAGTATATCCTTATTTTGGTACATATTACTCTTTGTCTTCCGATTAGCATAGCCTTTCTCCCGTAGATTTGTAGATCCTATACTCTTTCTTCAAGTACTTACACATCGTTTCCTTTCATAGATTGGTATGTGTGTTCTTGTCATGGATCAATATGGCATTCTCTATAATTATGTTCTCAATCTTTGGATCAAATGTATGCACCATACACATTTTTGGATCAAGTCTCACGCTTGTATGCTTTCCTTTTTCAAGAAGAAAAACTTGCATATTATAAATTTAGAGAAAGTTTTAAAATAAAGAAAACTAGCAGTACTCACCCAAAGGTACGACCTTTTGGAGGAAAGCAACAAGAGCACCTCTAAGGAGGAGGAAAGTGATAGGTTGCACCTCAGGGGAGGAAACTAATAAGAGCAAAGGGAGGGAAAATGATGTTTATCTAAATAGTGCTACAACTAGGAAAGCAAGAATGGAATTTGGGAATGTAAAATTTTGAGGTTTACTAAGGTAAGAGCCTCACATATGCACAAAGACAGCTAAAATGGTCCAAAAATTTCTATAGGCAATTCAACAGACCATTAGATTAGGTGTTGTGGAATGCAATCACTTTTGGCATGTTTCTGGACCTTATTATGAGGAAGTACATAAAATAAGAAGCAATGCAATATGATAAATAATTTCATTTTTATTGGAAGATTATCAACATGTATCAAATAAATATTTTAAGTATATCCATTTTATAGTGAATTAAGCTATGAAACTCATCAAAGACAAACTTGTGTTTTAAGACCACTCTGTGCAACAACTCCATAAGTGAGGAATGAGTTTAATCAATAGGTTCTATTTTTAAACAAGAGTAGAGAAAGTTAAGGAGGAAAATGTGTCCAGGCAATTGCAACACAACATTGCACACCCCCTAAATCAGATCAAATATTGATAATTGATTCTCTCCTTTATTTCATGAGAAGTTCATGAGAAGTTCATTAAATACACTTTTAAAATTTTTTGATGTTTTTGAATACATTTTAATATCATGTATATTCTAACATATAGTCATATGCAATGGTTTAAGGAGATGTGCAAAATTATATTCTTTTGGTCTCAAATTAATGTTTCGGAATGTGTAGACTAGTTTGGATACCAAGTTTATCAAATTCCATTAAGTAATGTGTAAGTGATGGTTTGAGCAAGTTACTCATATGGAAAATTTTCCCTTAACCTCAAAAAAACTAGCTACACCCAATCATGCTTTTTTCCTTAAGCAAATATTAATTGTGATGCTAAGCCACATTATATGTGACACTTAATGACACCCGTAACAATAAACAATATATTTGGTATGCATCTTGTTGATTCAACCCACCCTGCTACTATCTTTGTCTCTATTTCTCTCATCTTTTTATCTCTTTCTTTCACTTATGTTTTTATATCTTGCTAGTGTATGAAGCTATAGAATCCCCTATTGCTCTCTCCAGCTCTAATCCACTATTGTTATATCTTGCTAGTGTATGAAGCTATAGAGTCCTCTATTGCTCTGTCTAGCTCTGATCCACTATTGTTATACCTTGCTAGTTTATGAAGCTATAGGGTCCCCTATTGCTCTCCCTAACTTTGATCCACTATTGTTATGGATATATTTACCACCTTATCAGACCATGTTTTACTCTGTCTCTATGGAGGTTCATCATCATGAGAATGTTACTCCCCTATGATTTCTTGTTTAAACACATATTGTTTGTATAATGGTTTACAACAATAGCTAAGGTTTTAAGGGCACATATAAAGGTTATTAAATTTGTGAAGGTGTTTTAGAGCAGCATAATATCAAGATTAATTAATACACCTGCACAAAGATTAACTACTGCACCCTCACAATTTTAGTGAATAGGGCACCCTCACAGAGATAAGGGCAAGGTTGCTACCTCTCCTTGCTAAGGTACACAACATATACAGCTAGGATGGAAGTTTGTCACCTATATGACTCAATTATATTACAAATTTTGTTAGCTATGCTTATATAAATCAACACTCGAGTGAGCAACCCTAGTTAAAGATTCAATAATGTTTTAACTCCAATTGTGCTCACCCAGCTTCATATATATTTTAGCTGCGCTTGTTTACATCATATCTATGTTTAGTCATGGCTTTAGAGAAGCATTCTCCAGGAGTATTTAACTGCATGGTTCGACAAAATGTCAGAAAAGGATTAGCACAATTCCTATTAATCGGATGATCTATCGAGAGTAATTATTAGTATAATTAATCTTACCGACATCGCTTCCTTGGGCCTTTTGCTCGGCTTTCGTGGCAATTTCGAGCCCATGGCCAAAAAATCTTCCCGTTTCTCTTTCTGTGAGAGACGGAGCGAAAGCTGAGGCATTTTGGCGGGTGGCGAACCCGCCCGCTCGCTGGTGGCCCGGGGCTCTTTTGGAGGCGAAACCGCTCCCTTGCGGGCGGCAGGAAGCTCTTTTGGAGCCGCAGCCGCCCGCTTGCGGGTGGCCCGGGGCGGCGACACCGCCCCCTTGCGGGTTGCCGGGAGCTCTTTCGGAGGAGACTCCGCCCGATTTCCAGTGCCCGGGATCTTTTTTGGAGGCGACACCACCTGCTTGGTGGCGCGGGCTGGGAGTTCTTGTTTTGGAGGCGACGCAGTGGCCGGGAGCTCTTTTGGAGTTGGCACCGACTTGCCGATTATGAAACGGTACTTTCGTGGCTGGCTAACGTTTTCAATAGGAGAAAGCAGATCGATGCTACTGTAATCGACAAGATATCATGGGAAAAGATGAGAATCACGGCCGGATTGTCGTGGAACTGTCGTGAATGATGATAGATTCTCACCTGTTTTCTGCTGTCGGTGCATTGGGTACTGAAGTCTTTCCGGCAGCGGCCGCGGCTACAGGAGGCGGAGGAGGCTGAGCGTCTGCACTCTGATGATCAGGTGGAAGAGCTCGCAGGGAGACCGTCTTCCGCTTGTGTCCTCTCGTCCTCATCGCTGCTCTCTTCTCTGCCGCACTGGAAAGCACGTTCTGTGCGCGCACACAACACCACCAGCTCGTTGTTCATTAGCTTGGTGACCTTTCAAGATGCGCCTTTTAGCCATTTGGTTCATTTGTTCTAAAATGTTAATTTTAACTAGTTTAAACCTTAGTCTTTTCTCATTTCTATAGTGATATCACACACGCTATTATCATTTACTACTCGAGGCCATCCTGAGACTAGGGCCTAGAGAGGCTCTCCAATGCTCGAATTGTGCCACTTAAAGGCAATACCTTTGCTATTATCATTTACTACTGGGGGCCATCTTGAGTCCATCCAATGCCAGAATTGTGCCACCTAAAGGCCACTAAGGTTTTAATAGCTTAGCTATTCCTTGCTTATTTGATGGCATCTCTCAAGCCTTCACCTTGTGCTTAAGGATTTCATATTTATGTAATTACGTAAAATTTTTACGTTACTAACATACATAAATAAGTCAATAACACACTAGCATTCTTGACATCAAAAAAGTTGACCTACTATGGTGACCTGTGAAACCTATAAAGGCCCGCCAAGCTTTTGTATTTTCTAATTGGACTCACTGGGCTTATTCAATTTTCTGGTAGGCTCGACAGGAAAATGCAAAAGCTCGGGAGGCCCGACAAGGTTATAAATAAAGCCCCTCAGCGGGGTCCATCGAGCGCATTTTCACTTGTGTGTGTGTGTGTGTGTGTGTGTGTGTGTGTGTGAGAGAGAGAGAGAGAGAGAGAGAGTGAAGAGAGACTGGATCACACATGTAATAACTTTAACTTTTTACGTTTAGTTTTAATTTTTTTAGAAACTTAGTCAGAAATCAATGGTGTATCATATTTTTGGCACGTAACATCAAGAACTGGCTAGGTTTTAGAGTCGTGTGTCTGGGCCACCCCGTGTGGTGCTTATCTCTTGGTATAGTATATCGTAATGTTCGGTTGTATATGTCGTTAGATAAGTATGTCTGCCATTTCAACACTTGGTTGTATCACTCTGCCCATCATTGTCTCATCATGGACACGACACCTTCCCCTGTTTGCAAATTAAGATCAACACTAGGTCGTACTATATGGATGTAATGTGTCATCTATTAGCCATAGGGTTGGGTATATAAGATTCGACTCTAAGTTGTATTGATCAACTATTTGGGTCGTCTCTAGGGTTTATATATAGTGTGTTAGGGTTCGACACTGGATCATATTGCTCGGCCATCACGTGTCGTTCTAGTTTATATTTTATATGCATGTAAACTTCGACACTAGGTCATATTGCTCGACCATAATGTGTCGTTGTTCTAATTGTATGTGAGTGTATACTTTGACACCAGGTCGTATTACGTGTATGTATTCTATGATGTTTGTCTAATGCACATTGTTTTTTCTCAGTCTCAATCTCCATGTCCTCTCTTCACAGTCTACATCATCTATTATCTCTCCCTCTCTCTCTCTCTCTCTCTCTCTCTCTCTCTCTCTCTCTCTTTCTCTCTTACTTTGCTTGCTTTGAAAATGTAGTCTCTCTCACTATAATATCTTAAAACTAAATTTGCCAAAAAAATGTGATGTCTACTCTCTCTCTCTCTCTCTCTCTCTCTCTCTCTCTCCCTATATATATATATATATATACACACACACACACACACACATATACATACATATATATATGACATAGGTATGATGTTTTATTTGCTTTAACAATCTTGTTTGTCATATAAATTAGTTTGCACATGTGCCATGTATGATGCCTTAGTTCAATTGTACAAATCAGTTATTCTCTCTCTCTCTCTCTCTCTCTCTCTCTCTCTCTCTCTCTCGTTCTCGTTGAGAAATGTGGTGCCATGGAGCACAAGGCAGGTAGGAAGTGAGTCATATAAGCAAGAGAAGAAGCATGCACATTAGAAAATGATAGACTAAGGGAGTGAGTCATATAAGCAAGAGAAGAAGCATGCACATTAGAAAAGGATAGACGAAGGGTACATTGGCAAAGGTTGATTTGTATGGTCATTTATAAAAGGTGAAGTCAAAGGTCAAAAAGGTAGCACATGAAAAGTGTAAGGAGACACATGTAGTGTGAGCATTTACAGACACATGGTTGGCACTAGGGTACACATAAAGCATGGATTGAAGCCCTTCCAAAGGCTATAAATATGGGTGTATAAACCTTGATTATTTTAAGAAGATTATTGGAGTTGTGCCTTAATCATTGTGTCATTGATCTCAATCTCTATCTTAATCTTATATACTAGCATTTTTTCTATTTTTCATTATGGCCTTGATCACTTGCTATGAGCCACCCTAGATCCATGTATTCTAACATGGTATCAGAGCCTCCTAGGGGCTAGGCACTTTGCAAGTGATTAGCTTAGGTCTAATTTTACTAGGATAGGTAAAAACTCTCTTGGTATTATAGTTTTTCGTACTTTCTTATTAGGTTCTAATCCTCAATTAGCAAATCAATAAGCCCAATGCTCACCATTTTCAAGCAAGAATCACCTCTCTCTGTAATAGGGAGGCATCTATCTAGGAAGAGTAGCCAAAGAGGAGAGAAGTGTATCACTGAGGTTCACAGAGTTTATTATAAGACTAGAAGTTTTAGCCTTGTCTTGCAAAGCATTCTCTGTTGCTCTTGTTTTTGAGAAGCAAACCATAAGCCTATGCTCAATCCCGAAAGACCTTCATGGGAGAGAAAACTTGGGCTTTACCAAAGTGTCTTTTCACTAATCACTCAAAAGCCAAAGGAGTTTGGTCGCTCTCAAAAGGGGCAGCATGGATTGGGCAACCTATATGATCAATGAGCCACTTCTGCAATTCTCAACAATACACTTGATCAACAATTGACCTAATTGTTCATCCAAATCTGAAGAGCAAGAATTTCCTAGACATGCTCCAATCTAACGCAAATCCACTCCTACACGAAGGTCTTGCTAGTAGGAGCATCATAGATATAATAGCAATAGTCAAACAAAAGGAAGTGAACTACAGAACTATAGCGGTGTTTTCAGCAACGTAAGCAAGCTTCTACAGTCAAAAGTAGCAGCACCACCTAGGACTCTACACAATGTTGATCGTGGAGATGATCACGGACAAAGAAAAAGAGCCTACGAAGTCAACCCATATGATATAAGAAAGCATCTAGCATTAGGCCCGCAAGCAAAGAAGGAGGTGCTCTAGCATCCGGTGCACAGCAAACTGCCACAGCAAACTGCCGAGAGCAAAGAGAAACTGCCATCGTCGTCGTCGTCGGAGAGGAGAGAGCCGCCACGCTGCCACATAATCCTCTTGTTTTTGTATGGTTGGAAATCACAGATAAGTTCTTAAACCTTAGCCATCTCTTAAGGGTGTGTTCACACCAAACGTGTAGGCCAAAAAATCATTTGAAATGTTGTAACACTCGACCACTAGAGAGTAGCCAAAGTAGCACCCTCGGGGAGTGAAAATAAACCCAACCATATCTAAAATAACCTCTGAGTTAGAGAGTAACCAAGCCAAAAGAGCCTCTGAATTACCCAGCCAAGTTAGAAATGAGGGGGGTGATGGAACTGTTGTAACCTTACATTCGACCACCTTGAAGTAGCCTAGAAATATGGCACCAAGGGGAGGGTGTTGAGAAATGTGGTGCCATGGAGAATAAGGAAGGTGGGGAGTGAATCACATGAGCAAGAGAAGAAGCGTGCACATTAGAAAAGGATAGACTAAGGGTACCTTGGCAAAGGTTGATTTGTATGGTCATTTGTAAAAGGTGAAGTCAAATGTCAAAAAGGTAGCCATGGTCTATGTGCTGCTAATGTTGCAGCTTCTCAAGCATTTGCTAGGAGGCACATGTAGTGTGAGGATTTATGGACACATGGTTGGCACTAGGGTGCACACAAAGCATGGATTAAAGCCCTTCCCAAGCCTATAAATATGGATGTATGAACCCTGATTATTGGCAAGGAGATTATTGAGTTTAAGCCTTCATCATTGTGTCATTGATTAATCTCTATCTTATATTAGCATTTTTTCTATCTTTCATTATGGCCTTGATCACTTGCTACTATGAGCCACCCTAGATCCATGTACTAACATCTCTCTCTCTCTCTCTCTCTCTCTCTCTCTCTCTCTCTCTCTCTCGCACATCATCTATTTTGAGTAGTATGACTTTGAAAATTGTTATTAAATTTTGATTTGCTATATAAAATATCATCTTATCAAAGAATTAGGTTTTGTCAGTATTCACAATAGCATTTTTACTATGCAAGGCAGGGCATAATGGATCCTATGAAAAGCGGATGCTCCGTCAAAAAAATTGCCACAAAATTAGTACACTTGGTGAGGACGACATCTCAAAGACTTCATCTTTGATGAAGTCCAACTCCAGGGGCTCACAAGGGAGATTGTGAAAGCCATGAAGGTAGTCCTACACATAGAATACAATTCCCTAGATGAGAAGATGCATAGTCTCCTCAATAGCATCTTCGGGGATATATAGAAATGTGCCGCGTAGATTTGTGTCACTGTCTCCCTCACTCACGGAGTAAACGTGCAATGGCCACAGTTTTGGGACACAAAGTGGAAAGAAGAAAAAGCAAGCAAGGGAGTAAAGGGATTAGAACCCCAACACACACTGTCGAAGTGTGTTCGCTAGAGGAAGCAGTCCACGGGCGGCCTAGGCCCCTCAGAGCAGAGATTCAAGCCATGTCTGAACAGAAGCAGCAGAAGAGGTAGTACAACGCACTTAACGGCTTACTTCCAGAAATGCACAATGCTCACTCCTAATAGGGGTGCCTCACGTGGCCATCTTATACAAGAGCAAGAGCAGAGAGGGAGTGTTAAAGAGTGCAATTTGAAGGCCTATATTTTTTCCCTCCTCACATCACCTTTGTAGCAAAGAAATACAAAGGCTCCTATTTGCAGAAGCATAAGTCTTTCACAAAGGAGTATGGAATTAAAATATCACACCAGGGCCTTGTGAAATGCATTGCATTTAACGATAGTCCCTCTGGACAACAATATTTCCTTACTACAACAGTGGTATGATGGGATCCTTACTCATGACCCTCCCCTTCAAACGTGGGACCTTCAGGCGTATAATCACCAAGCTACCAGCGAGGCACAATACAGTTCCCAGGGGAGGATCCTATTTTAGAGACTACACAAATGTCTCGGTTAGATGCCTTTTGGAGGGGTTACCTAATATTATTCATGCAGTAGTCAAGGCCATGGGAGCTTCTCATACAAGGGGAATCATTCATTGTGATCTCCACGTATACAATACTGTGTTAGATTATACAAGGTGGGAGTCATAGGTTAAGGGCTGCTAATGTTTGCAGGTGAGAAAAGAGATTCTGTGAACTACTTGCAGTGGCGGCGGCCTAAAGATGATGTAGCGTGGGATCTCATAAAGAATGATATATATGCACTAGATTGGTTATTATCTAATTAAACATATTATTAATGAATCCAATTAATAACCTTTTTTACAGAGACCTTTGATCCTCACACTGAAGGCAATCCAGAATTACATCCCAATGGGCGAGTCCTTCTCACATGCAGTGGAAGTAGTGACCAACCAAATGATTCATAATATACGGACTATCAACGATGGAGAGATGAAGAAAGGAAGATGGAAGGTGGAGAAATGTCTAAATGATGATATAAGGGCAAATGCAAAAAAAATATATCTTTAAATCCAAGGTCATCCCCTACATCATGTAGATTGTCCTCTTTGGTAAGATGTTGTACATGCACTTTGTAGAAGGTATTCCCATGGACTTTAGCTCCAAAGAAACCTATCAATCAGTACATGATATCCGACAAGAAACAGCTACGCTCTCTCGAGAGAGGAGCTTCCACAGGCTATCCATGGGGCTTCCTTGGAGGTGCATGAAATGAGAGAAGAGCTATGCACACAGATAAAAAGCCAAGAGACACACCTCAAGAAGTGGCAAGATGCCACCATGACACCTACCAAAGCAACTCAAGATAATGTGTCTTTAATTAGAGGGCTCCATGCACTTAAGGAGCAAGTTACAAGATTAGAAGAGAAGCTCATTGTTAAGCATATAAGTATACTATCTCTCATCCATCGTCAATAAGGGAATTCACAGTCAATCCTCTCAATGTATGTCTAGTTTGTGATAAATCTTTTAACGAATGGAGCAGTTATTACACATTGCCTTGTGTACATCGTGACCATCTATCATGCTTAATCCAGTCAATGTTGTTAGTTAACGGTTTTAAATTGTGACCTAGAATTACAAGAAGACTTGTATAAGATGTATGGACTCCAAGAAGAGTTCCAACAAATTATTTCAAACATTGGGCGAGGAACCCCTAGCCTCTTTAGAAACATCAACTTTGATGAAAGTAGTTAAGAAACATCTAACAATGATGTACTTAAATTTTGTACTCTCAATCTTAATGGAGCAACACTTTTTGTGCTTTCATATTGTCATAGTTCGTTTTAAAATCAATATGAACGTACATTGAACTCAAATGTCAAGAGTTTCATGTTCCAATGTAAAGTGGTGTCTTCTTTTTGTAGGCATTGTTCAATTTCTTGATCATCTACCTCCAAATTCTCATCTACTTCTTCTTTCGTAGTCAGCATAAAAGAGGAATCACCATTTTGCAAATCCTCTTCTTTGACATCTTCATTTGCATCATCCACGCATTCGTACATCCATATTGGAACATCTTTGTAATCTTCACTCTCAAAGTGCTTTAAGATCTTCTTGTTGCAATACATGTACACCAATTTTTATGCCCTATCGGCTGCTGCTGCAAGAAGTCGATTACAAATGTGACTATGCACATACTTACACGTGCTCGATTTTTTTTCAGAGCTTGAGTTTGTTGCATTGTGTATGCACTTTAATTGCAAGGGGCCTCAGAAATTCACATGATATTCTATTTAGAGTCAACCACTTCCATGCAAGTTGATCTCTTGCTAGATCCTAAACAAACTTGCCACTCAATAACTTTCTCTTTTTTAACTTGTATTTCATCAATTCTCGAACATAACTTGCCCACAACTGTTAAGTCGAGATAAACTGAATTAACAATATCATAGAAATCATCCAATACTTCTTCTTTGGCATCCATATTCATAGACCAATATTCTGGGTACAATAAAAAAGACACAATGTGCAAGGGGCCATGAGTTGAAGCTCATCTAATACTCAAGTATCTCAGTAATATAAGTTGTCGTTGCTTAATAAATGGTGCCCGCCATTTAGTAACAATGGAGTCTCAGATGGCCTTTGGATTTAACAAGCTTTGCTAAACTATCCACAATGTCATCCACACATTAGCCATATGTGCACCTTGTGTTTCCAAAGCTCAAATGGCATACATAACGGCCATCATAACATGGTATGCATCTTCAACTCCATGCCAAAAAGAGCCCCATTCAAGCAATCCATAAAGGGTTGTTACCTTTGAGTGCACCTTCTGTGTCTGCACTTCTTTCCACTTTCAAAATGTAGTGCACATAAACGTCTCTTGTATACTATCTTTAATTTGGAGGAGAGATTCGAATGTATAAAAGTGAGTGCAAAACCTTGTTTCTACAAGCAGCTTCAGCATCCATGTCATACGCGCTCTAAAGATATCAAGCACTCTTTGAAACTTAAGCATTGAAACTTAAGCACAAATTTCACAATCCCCCTACATTCATCAAGTATCTCTCTCAACCAAATTGTATATGCACTTTTATACCAATTATTTAATACTAGATTCAAGGAGTGTGTATTACATCCACATGCATGTATGTGTGTGTAACGAGACTTTAATATTTTGTCGATATATCGATAATTTTTTGCATTATCCATGAAAACTTGGACAACCTTTCTTGGACCCACATCTTCAATTACCAGTGCAAGAGCCTCAGCTATATAAGCACCAGATTTTATTTAACCTGAGCTGTCCATCACTGCCTTGATAAAACATTCTCCTCGAGGTGACATAAGCATGACATTATGAGAGGTCGTCTTTGCACATTTGACCATCCATGCATGTGAAAGAGGATGAGCATTTGTTAAGGACACTTTGAGTCTTTTGCCCTTGTCACTCGCTTCTATCAGTTGTCTTAACCATTTTGATGCATCGAATGTAGCCGAATGATTACATTTTTTACAATATTACAAAAAAAAGGTCTAATTACATATAAAAATTACAAAAAAAGGTCTAATTACAATATTACAAAAAAAAGGTCTAATTACATATAAAAATTGAGCTGATATGAATGTCCAATTACATAAAAAAATTGAGAGCATACCTCAAAAAAATGAATAAGATGTGAAACACCACAAGCAAGGACCACTCAACCCAGTGAAGGACTCATAGTCCAAACTACACTCTGTAAATAAGCAAGCATATCAAACGAGTAGCTTACACCAAGGGAGTAGTAAAACCCACTAAAGCATTAATACTCCAATGGCTTACACCATAAAAAAACAGAGATAACAAAAGACAAAAGGACCAATGTTGCCCAATAGTAGGACAAATGGTTCAATTGATCAAGTTTGCTATCCTATACCAAGAGATGTAGCATAAGAAAGGACCACAACTGCCCAATATAGTAGGACAACTGCCCAATATAGTAGGACAAATGGTCCAATAACTCACATAAACAATCACATTTCTCTATAGCAAGGACTAACACTACCCAATTAAGGACTACTAGTCCAAGCTAAAGCGTAAAGTAGTCCCTGGACCCTAACCCTAAGTCTAAACTAAAGTGTGCATAAATATCATACAAATGTAAATCAAGAACAACTACCGCCCAATAAAGGACAAGATGTCTAATCTCTGTACACTATACTATATATGTGAAATGCATGTTGATATGTCTATATCAAGGGCCAAAACAATCTAATAATATGACTAGTAGCCCAATCCATAGGTAGCATAGGGATTTTCTCAAGGATAGCATCTGCCTAAACAAGGGCTGCCAATTCGGGAGAAGCACCCTCTAGTGTGTCGCTACTATTAAAAATGAGAAATGACACCATCTGTGAACTTTATAGATTATAATAATAACCCACCAAGCTTTTGTTGTTTCCCGACGGGCTGGACGGGATAAATCAAAAGACCGACGGGCCCACCAGGAAATAGTAAAAGCCTAGTGGGGTTTACCTGAACTCCAAGTCAATTACCGAGAATGTTAATACAACATTATTAATGTTAATTTCAAGTGCCATTGTCAAGAGCTAACCATGATTCTTAATATAGTTAACAGCTTACATTCTAGAAGTTACAACAATTGTAGCCTCTTTTTCTTGTCGGACACCATTACTAACAAAATACTAACTTTATACTCTTTAGGCAATGTGCATGTAGCTAAGGGTATAGTCGTTCCTCATTGATGCAATTTAGCTTCTTGTCCTAGTTAGTTTAAGCTACTAGACAGTGCCACCATTCAAATATCACATTAATACAAGTTTAAAATTTAAAATTAATGTAAATATATCACGTAAGATGAGAGAATTTACATAAACCAATCTTCCCCTATTTTTGGGTTTGCTATCATAGTCAGTTTCCTTGTGTGCATCTTCAAGGTGGGTTCATTTTTGTAGGATGCTTTCCTCCACCTATCTTCAAATTCTTCATTGCTAATAGAATCCTTTAATATTTCAAATTCTTTATTGCTAATAGAATCCTTTAATATTTCTATGTCTCTAGTGGTACTCATCCTAAATATTGAGCAATACATATTACGTATGTTTACCTTGTATTTCTATATAGCCTTGTACATTAGAAATTGTCATACCATCACCTGAAATACAATTTATGCCATATTGGAAGAGGATAAGTATACCAAGAAGGTTTCCCCTTCGTTTCTACTTATGTAAAAACCTCTACAGCAGCCACCAATGATTATTTAAACTTTGAATAATTGATTAAGTTTTAATAAATCAGATTTGTGTCCACTCAACATTTAAACAGAAAGCAGAGTACCACCCTTGTGTGGATATGGTTCTCCTTGACATAGAGGAAGAGAATGAAGGAGAGGTTCTCTCACTTATAGTAGCTAGATTGAATCGGTATGCCATTGTTTGTTATATTGTTATATTGTTATTTCATTTTTCGTAACTTAAGTAATGCCACTTTTATTGCGATAGTCAATCTCAATAAATTATGAGCATTCCAAGAACTTACCTCTATTTATTTTCTCCATCCAGGCTACAAGATGGTGATTTCCATCCCAAACGCATAGCATCTTCTCAAATAGAAAATCCCACTCGAATTCTCATTTTTTATCTTCAAATGCTTTATTATTTACTTTCCATATATCATCCCAACCATCCTTGTCTACATTAAGCACCTCTCTAATAATAGGATACTTGGATGATTTGAGAGAGTAAATAAAATTTTTCCTACCCCTAACATATCCATTCGTGAAATACTCCACACAACCTTTGGTACCTAGAGTGAACCCTTCTTATTATAGGGTACCAACTAGGCGATAAAGTGGAACGAGAGGTATGAGAGTGAATTTCTTCACCTATTTAAAAAAGTGGTCTATACTTTTTATAATCAATCTCAAGACCCTTACTTTAACTTAGATTTTTCATACGCAAATGTGTTTGCTTACCATTGTGAGAGGCTTTTTTGTGATGCATGCAGATGGGACATGGGCAAGCCTAGAGGAGGAGAAGTCATGAGAGCTTCTGATGGTGTGACTTTGATAGGGTTTGGAATAAAATTGAAAAAATACATGGTATGAATGGACCCATGTGGGATGGTGATGAAGATGACCTATGGTTGATCATACATATAGTGAAGATACATGGCCATGTACATCTAATGTCCATACATGGAATGCCTGCCCACTTGGCAGTAAGGGGAGGGATCACCAAAAAAGATAGGAGTAGAGACTGGTAGTTTTGGAGTTCCCAATTTGGGTGTGCATGCATTTTTTGCAAGAGAGAGAACGGGGAAAAACAACAAGGGATAAAGACTAAGAAAAAGGGGCATCTACACAACAGAATTGAAGAAGAAGATAGGAGCCTGAGTTAGAGGGTGCTGAGTAAGCAAAGAACCAACAAGCTTGTGGATGCCCTAGGACCTTGGTGAGTAAATGTTTTTTTGCTAGAATTCATGAGGATTTAAAGCTTAGGTCAGTTCAAGATCTGTAATTTTACTGGGAATCAGTCGTGGATGTTTTCTATGTCCTACTTGAGCCTAAAATTTTAGGGGATTGGACATGGTTATCTACCATATCTTCAATCACGATTGTGTTGAGGAAAGATCTCACCACATTTGTTTTTGGACTGAGTCAAATAGAGCTTGGTCAAGAGAAGCGAAGCGATTAAGCAGATTAAAGTTTTGTGAAGGTTTTTGGTGGGAATTATAGGTTTTCATGGAAGCTTGAAAGCTTTGAGAGTTTGGGTGAGTGTGAGGGTGTGCAGATTTGAGAATATGCCATGTGTGTTGCTGTTTTGTGGATCGAGATTGTCGAGATGAAAGAAAATTCATTTAGAAGAGACGGGGAGCAAGGAAGCTGACAGTTTGAAGAGGCTTGAATCCATTTAGATCAGAGGGTGATTAGGTATTCAGAGGATCATCTAAGAGGCTGAGGTGCCCTTAGATCTCTGAGATGCAACTCTATTGGAATTTGGATGCATTTAGAACCTGGTTCTACTGCTGATTGTTATCTGAAGATGAAGACCCCTAGAGAAAA